>NW_008336313.1:5240972-5241342 GCF_000622305.1 Nannospalax galili | reverse complement strand
TTAGTATTCTAACTGACTTTAAATGACCTTCACATAAGTGTTCATAAGTAGTTCTTTTAAGTGAAGACACAGTATCCTATGGATTATTATAGTCAGTGTTAAGTTGTTCATAATAAGGATAATGTGAACTGCAGTTCAACCATGATCTAAATTAACCTGGATTACCCTCAGTGATGAATTGTGACCCAGGAGATGTAAGATAAAATAAACCCTTTCCTCCCCAAGTGGGTTTTAGTCAGTGTTTTTATCAAAGCAATTGAAAGCAGATTAGAACAATGCTTCTAAACATCCTTTAAAAAAACAACAGGGGCTGGAGAAATGGCTCAGTGGTTAAGAGCACTGACTGCTCTTACAGAAGATCCGGGTTCGA
>NW_008336313.1:5223961-5240816 GCF_000622305.1 Nannospalax galili | reverse complement strand
AAGATCTTCAAACTAGTAAACAGGAGAGATGGGGCTCTTCACACCTACTGGAACCCCTGGTCATCTTGAACCAAGCATCCCCTTGTAGCTGGGTACTTATTGCTATTCAGTTTCACTTAGAGCCATGTGTGGTGGGACTTTGCAAGGAGGATGCTGAATCAGAATAAAAACTCAGATTTTGTGCTCTGCCCTCTACCAAGCAGCTGAACAGGAAGCTACACACATTTACCCTCTCATGGGTAATAACACTGCTGTGCATAAATACAATTTTTTGCTCCATTTCATTTTCTCCCCCATTTTCTTTTGGCCAAGTCTGGCCTCCAACTCACCATCCTCCTATCTAGGCCTCCTGAGTGCTGATATTACGGGCATTTATTACCATGTCCAATTTCTCCATCATTTACTAAAGTTCCATTTTTACACGCCATGACTCTGGAAGGCCTGTGGAGTCCCACAGAAGGCCAGTCCTGCTACTGAAGGGTGGTGTGTGGTTTGAGAGTCATCCTGCTTGGTGAGCTCAGCTTTCTCATGTATGGAACACAGTGACACTTTCCTACATGACTGTTGAAATGCTCATGGGAAATCACAAAGACAGAAGTACCATTTCTCCTGTGCCTACTAGACACAATGGTTATCCCATTTAATTCTTAGAATAAACTTTACAAGCAGAGAGTGTCCCCATCATATAGATGCGATAAGTGAGGCCCAGAAAGAGGTGTCATTTGCTCTCACCCATGTGGTCGCTAAGCAGCAGAGCCAGCATTTGAATTCCAAATGACTAGCTGTGAGCCCCAGACTCTCTTATCCATAAACATGAGTCACACAGGAAATTAAAACCCTTTGTGTGCTCCAGAGGGCTTCCAGAGTGATCATAATCAGCTCCTTGCCCAGCTGAATCACCATTCGATCCTTGAGAGCCATATTGGAGTCTATTAGATTCACCTGTGTGTATCCTTCCTTTCTTAACTTTCCCCAGGAGAACCAGGAGCTGCTTTCTTTTCAAGTCTACCTTTGCTAATGTTTTCAGAACATATTTTAAAACAGCATTTTGTGGATTCGTTCAGACTGTATTTCTTTCCATCAATTCACTTTTTGAATTTCTACTTTAAGCCCTCTAATTAGAGCTGGTTATAGTAACCCGTGTTTGTAAATATGCGTTGTACTGGGCTTCACCTCTGAGGTATTTTCAAGTATGGTTTCATTCACCATGTTACTAAGGAAAATAATCGCTCACCAGGTGGAGAGCATGTTTCCGTAGCCCCGTTGTTCTCAAGGAGCCACCCATAAATATTCAGTGTCCGTGGTCAGCGTTAAATCACAGTTACTTAACAGCAAATAAATAGCAGATTTGGGTTTGGTTTGGGTACCATATTTTTGCCATTTTTCTTTTCAAATCAGAGCATTCAATTAACTTCACTTCTAGGAGCTGACAGTGAGAACTACCACGCAGCTTCCAAACCCTGGACAGGCCATGTTGGGCAAGCTGTTGGGCAAGCATTGGTCCTACCCATCACATGCACAGACACTCATACCAGCTCAACATCTTACAATGAAATCTGAATGGTGGGGGGATGGGGTAGAGAGATGACTCAGCTGTTAAGAGCACTTGCTGTTCTTGCAGAGGACCCAGGTTCTGTTCCCAGCACCCACATGGCAGCACACATCCATCCATAACTCCAGTTCCAGGAGATCTGACATCCTCTTCTGGCCTCCTTGGGCACTGCATGCATATGGTACATATACATAATTGCAGGCAAACACCAATATACATAAAATACAGATAAAAAAAGAAATGTTTTTTTTTTTTAAGAAACAGCGAATGTGATCATAATCATCACTGACAATGAAAATTTGGAAGGAAAGGTCTCAGAGACCCTTGTGTACCAAGTCTCTGTGTGGAGTGGGATAGGAGAACGATGAACTAGTAGTGTCAACAAGCTGCTGTTACAGGGGTCTCCCTTAAAATGTCACAATAAGCCTTAAAACATGTGCTTAACATTTTGTTTAGAACCCCATCTTAGCCCATCTGAGTCCAAATCTCAACCAGGGGAAATTAATATTTAAAAGAGCCACAGAATCTGGAGCCCACCCACCGCTGCTGATCAGAACCTGTAGGACTGGGGCTAGGGAAGAGGAACGGAGAAGAAACTGCACAGGAATAGGAAACTGTGATGTAAACCCATGGTTTAGGGGTTCCTGTGGCCACTCTTCCCTTCTCCTGTCTTGGCAAATGGCAGGCTCATTCAGCTCTGGCACATGGGGTTTCTCAGAGTCTGGTAAGGGACCCATGTGTGTCTGAATCACTGGAGTTGCATGCAAAAGGGCAAGTTCTTGTATCCTGCCCAGGGCCATTCAGTTGGGCCTCTGGGTAGCTCCTGGAATGTGTCTTTAGCTGTCCTCTGGGTGATTCTGGACACTCAGTTTGAGAAGCATGGCACCAAGGACTGCAGAGTTTCATTAGAACAATTGCCCAGATCCCTCCACACCATAGCTCGGCTCCAGCATACAGCGTGGAGGCAAAAACAGCCCCTAATCCAGTGCATACAGATAGCACTTGCATAGTTCCTTTTGGTCCTCATAGCCTGTGGGGCTGCTGCAACTATAATTGCAAATGAAGATATAAACAAGATTCTCAGAAGATGAATAGCCTCTCCAGGATCATCACTCAGGACTGGGGAGAAGGATCAATCATTAAACTACTTCCTGTTCAAGCTTGATGACCTGAGTTCTATCCCCAAAACCCACAAAGCCAAGCAGGCACTTCTAATCCCAGCACGGGGCGGGGAGCGGGGCAGGGGGGGGCGCTGCTGATCCCTGCAGTGAGCTCCAGGCTAGTGAGAGACCCTGTATGAAAACAAGGTGAACACCCTTCCACCCAATGCTTGTACAAGTAACTCTAATTAAAATTAGTGGTCACACACGGAAGGAAGACATGAAAGTGAAAGGGAGACTTACTGGGAGAAGAAAGGTTTCAAAGGGGAGGTGAGAGGGGAATGGTGATCATGACTAAAATTCGTTATATCAGTGTATAAAGCTGACACACAAAGTGAAAGGGAGACTTACTGGGAGAAGAAAGGTTTCAAAGGGGAGGTGAGAGAGGGGAATGGTGAACATGACTAAAATTCGTTATATCAGTGTATAAAGCTGACACACAGCAAATATCCCATGAGGCCAACTATCATATACACAACGTGAGTCTAAAAGTCAAGTATTTGTGGGATGGGTGGCTGCGTGAATGAGCAAGTGTGGTGGAGTCAGGACAAACACCCCAAGAACTGAAGGCAGACTCATCTCCGAGGGGCATCCTAAAGTTGGACTGTGCTTTCTAGTCTCCACTTATCCATGTCTGTTTTAACTAGATTTTATTTCATTGTAAAATGTGAGAGAGACCATTAAAGGCACTTCCTTCTCCATCTGATGAAGAGGAACCTGAACCTCCAAGACAGCGAGTAACTTTCTGAAGATTACCCAGCCTAATGGCATAGAGCTGAGATTTGAGTCCAGGTCTAACTTTGCACCCTGTGGACAGGCAGCTAGTGAATATCTCGGGATTAGAACGTGGGTCCTCTACTCCCCACTCTTGTTCTACTCCTTGGCCTCTGCCTCAGTAAAGGATAAAGAGGGTTGGCTTTTATTTTCAATTTAAGGGTATCTTAATGGAAATAACAGAGTCCGCTGTCCTGATGAGAATAAGTCTTTGGTTGTATTCATATTATGGATGAGACGCTAAGCAGAGAGTTTCTGAATTCTCACAATCTCTTGAGAAGGCCCTGGTGTCTTAGAAGCAGAATGCAAGGGGATGCTGGAAGAGCCAATGGTAGGTAGGTGTTAAGGAGCATTTTAGGAGCTGGTAAAGACCTTTAACCTAGGGGCTAGAGAGATGGCTCAGTGGTTAAGAGCACTGACTGCTTTTGCAGAGGATCCAGACTAGGTTCCCATTACCACAAGACAGCTAATGACTGTCCATAATTCCAGCTCCAGGGAATCAAACGCCCTCTTCTGGCCTCTGCAGGCATTGTATGACGTAAGTGCACTTACATATATGCAAGTAAAACATTCATACAACAAAATAAAAATAAATCAAAAAATACTTAAAAATTTATTTATTTTAATTTTATGTATATGCATGTATTGCCTGCATGTATGTGAGTTCACCCATTGTAATGCCGTGGAGGTCAGAAGAGGGCTTCAGATTCCCCTGGAACTGGAGTTAAGGACGGTTCGTAGCTGCCATGTGGGTGCTGGGAATCTAACCTGGGTCCTCTGTAAGAGCAGTCAGTGCTTTTAACCACTGAGCCATCTCTCCAGCCCCAAAAAATACTTTTTAAAAAGACCTTTAACTGAAAACTAATTTAAAAATACTTGCACACGATAGTTTTGTGGGTCAAGATCATTTCGGAACCAAGCTCTTTCTTCTAAGATGTCTTGTAAGACACTTGGGGGATGGCTTGGGGGGGACAAGGCTACCGTTCAGGAACTTGCCACAATACTTGTCTCCTCCTATCAGCCATCCTCTGCTGACAATCCCTGGCAATCTCTGGAGTTCTCCTTTTTAAAATCCTCTTGAGTCTTTGCTGAAGCATCTCTTACAAGACAGTGGGTTGTTCTTTGGAACCAGTGTAAAGAAAGCACACAAGTAGAAAAGTACATTTGATTATAGCTTTTGTCAGTGCTGCCATCTGACAGGACTTGACGAGGCTTCCACTTCTGCAAGAATAGTAACTCCACTATCTGCCGAGATCTGTCTAAGTTGAACAGTATTGGAAGTCTGGGTTCCAGCTGTCCCTCTGCATGTAGCTCATCCATTGCCTAAACCTGGTCTTAACACAGCGGCTTCAGAGGTAACAGAGCTGACTTAGGAGTAAACTTAACTCCCCCAGCTCCAATTTTTTCATCTAAACGGATTCAAAGACAACTATCAGATCTTCCTACAATTCCCAAGAACACTTGGGGACACTAGCCATAGTTACTGGTCCTTCACAAACCCTGCGGTTTGCTCATGGGCCAGGATGCTTGGCACACTGTCCATAGCTCACAAAGATGCTCAGCAAGGCCTGGAGTGGGCTGTGAGAAGACAGCCTGGGGCTACTGAGCTCACATTTCTGTGTCTCTATCTGTGGGACACTGGAACAAACAAGGTGCCACATAGAGGGAAATGTGCAATTAAATTCTTTGAATCCATTAGCAAAATCCCAACGGAATAAAAACCTATGATTAAAAGTAACAAAATCTTTCTGTGCTTTTCCCCTTGTGTTAGATCTGGGATCACTTTGTACAACTTACAAACCAGTCACATGTGTTGAGTTTTAAGACTTGTTTACAGTGGTTTATCCAAAGCTCATCAATGAGAAGGCCTTATGTTTCCAAAACTCAGTCAGTTTCACAGCAACAGTCCCAGAAGATTGTTGACTCCCATGGAATGCCTTCCTAGGCATGGAGCCAGAACTTGGGCTCCACCAGCCTGCAGAAATGTCCTGGGTAAACAGAGCCCGATAATGGGACAGAGAGGCTGATCTTGTTTGTAGCCCCTCAGCTCAGAGGCCATGAGCTGTTGTAAAAGTCCTTTCCAGTGGACTGGCCTACATGAAGCAGCTAATCCTTACTGAGTGCTTTTTCTATGGGCATCATGAGTGCTATGTGATAAGTTTATCAAACCCTCAAGATAATCTATGAGGCAGGATAGGTATCATTGTCAGCCAAGCCCAGAAAGGCTACTATCCAAGTCACACAGTTAACAAGCATGACAAGACCTAGGATCCGGACCCTGGCCTTCCTTTGTGGTTACCAGAGACCAAGAACTAGATGGGCACAGGAATTTGTACTGCACCATGGAAAGCTGTATGATGCAAGGAGCACCAACAATCTCATGGCTAGGTCCACTGGTCTCTTCTCACTCACAAACGTCCTTTGTAGATGGATACTACATTTTCTACCTACTTTTCCACCTCTCTGAGCCTTGTTAGGGACTTTGCTGACATCTTACTTCAACTCTGACTTAATCTCACTTGTGTATCTGGGAAAATTCATGTAGTCCTATAGTGTCAGTTGCCAGCTCTGTGAGGGTGACTAACCTGCTAGCAACACCTGACTCTTCCAGAACTCCAGACTTGCTTTGGGCTCCCCATGGGGCATCTTCTGACAGGCAGCCTGCCAATTATCCCACCTGGTCACATTGACCCAATAGTGTGCACAGTAGCCAGCATATCATAGGCCTGTGATAAATGGCCAATGTGTGAAAAATTGCAAAATTCATTGAAGCACCTGTCACATTCAATGGAGCTCACCTTCTAGATCACTCCTAACTAAGCTGCTGTCTTCCAGTTCCTCGAATTCTTCTGCTTGTATTTTACCTCAGGTCCTATAGCTATGGGTTGTCTTTGTTGTGATATCACACAGTGCTGGAGATTGAACTCAGGGCTTTGTACATGCCAGGCAAGCACCAATTCAGCTATACCCCCAGTTCGAATACACATATTTTCCTTTTTGGGGGTCTTTCTGAAACAGGGTCTCCCTGTAGCCCCAGCTGGCCTGGAGCTCACTATATAGACTAGGCTGGCCTGGAACTCACAGAGATCCGCCTGCCTCTGCCTCCCAAGTGCTGGGATTACAGGTGTGCACCACCATGCCTGGCTTCCTTTACTTTTTAAATAGTATTCTTACCGATATCATTTCAAGAATAGGTATACTTTAATTAATTAATTAATAATTATTATGAATGTTTTACCTGCATATATGTAAGTGCACCATGTGTGTGCAATGCCTGCAAAGGCCAGAAGAGGGCATCAGATCCCCTGGAGCTGTAGTTACAGGTGGTTGTTAGCCACCATGTGGGTGCTGGGAACCAAACCCAGGTCCTCTGTAAGAGCAGCCAGTACTCTTAACCACCGAGCCATCTCTCCAGCCCAAGAATGTATGAAGCAGAAACTATATTTCCTTCACCTGTATCTATGAAACAGCCTAACACTTTGATTTTCACACACACACACACACACACACACACACATACACACACACCCATAAAAGTGGCCTCAGCATTTGCAGTCTAGGTCTATAAAGGGCTTTCATGCGCACATTGCTGTTTTCCCACATATGCTTGAGAGGCAGGATGTGGCTTCATCCATCCCATTTTACTGTTAAATGGTCACTGCTTTTAAGTTGCAGAGCCATTCATAATATATAAACTTGAAGATAGATCAACCCCTCCCCATAGTGACCGTCTCTTCCAGATAATCTGGAAAAATATGGACAAGAAAAGAACTTGGAGGCCATTTGCATCTGAACAGCTCTACATGTCCGATTTGATTTGGTTTTCTCAGTCACTCACCTAATGCCCATGTCTTTAAGGACCCCATTTTCAGATCCTATGAGTGGCTGACCTCTATCAGAAGAGACTAAGGTACCAAGCTATTCAGTTAGTCTGGGGAGCTCCAAGTTCCCATTTGCAAAAATAAAAGCATGGAACTTATAAAGATTCAAGGATTTTTTTTTTTTTCAGATCTAATAGCTCTGGGTTAGATAAAGGCTTTATTTTTCCAAATATTTTATTTATTATTTTATGTGTATGTGTGTATTGCCTGTATGTAGGTAAGTGTACATGTGTCATGCAATGCTGGCGGAGGACAGAAGAGGCTGTTTGATCCCCTGGAACTGGAGTTATAGACAGCTGTTAGCTGCCATGTGGGTGCTGGGATTCAAACCCAGGTCTTCTGCAGGAACAGTCAGTGTTCTTAATCGCTGAGCCATCTCTCCAGCCCAGATAAAGGCTAACTTTTAACAACATTTAACAATCAGCCTCCTTTCACCTAGAAAATGAAGATAACATTGCTGGGCATGGTGGCACACGCCTTTAACCCCAGCACTTGGGAGGCAGAGACAGGTGGATCTCTGTAAGTTCAAGGCCAGCCTGGTCTACATAGTGAGTTCCAGGACAGCTGGGGTTATAGTGAGACCCTGTCTCAAAAAGAAGAAAAAAAAAAAAAAAAAAAATAACATGTTTACTCATGGAACATGTGTAGGTTAAAAGAGGAAATCTAGCAGTGCTTGACATGACTCCCTGAACAGATAGCTCAACCGTTTTCTTCTTTGTTCCTGAATTATGTCTCTGCCTTTACTTAATTCTGTATGTGGGACCATGACGATGAACTTCAGGCCCAGATGAGATGCACCTATGTGGAAGAAGAGAGTAAACACTGGAGCAGTGAAATGTAAGCTGCTTCTTGCACACTTACTGCCCTATTTGGGCAGCTTGAAGCTGTCTCCATATGCATCTGACTGACATGCAGTTGGGTCACTGAGATTAGCCCATGGACATCCTCCAGCCTAATGGCAGTTGTCAGGCAGTTAACACCCATTTGATACCATCTGTATGAAATGTTGAGAAGCAAGGCTTAAAGGCTTGGCTTGGGGAGAGAACCGCTTCCAAAGGAGTGGCTGAGGGAAAGGCACTAACTCTCCAAGGGTGCCGAGGTGCTGGGGCAGCTGGGAATAAACTGCAGCTTCCTCAGATGCTTAGTCCTGACAAAATGCCCTGTAGCACCTCTAAACAAAGGATGAGGGAGACCTGCTTAAGTGGTCTTTGCTGTGACATGGCCCAAGGTGTTGACAATACTGACAGAAGTTGTTTGGGATGGAATTAACAAAACCTGCACAATGCCTTTTCTGATTGACACAGCTGAGATGGGTATCAGCTGCCTTTCAGCACCACTGAGAAGTAGTGGATGATGATGGCGTCATAGAACTGTCCAAGTGAGTGCCTGACAGGAGCCATGAATCATCTTCATCTTGTTCTGCCTTCTCTTTCCAAAGGAAAGAAAGTCAAGTCTCAGGACATCATGGGATATATGATAAATTTTCCATTAACTACAATATATAGTTAACTAGAATTAATTCTTCTATTGTTATAGTAAGGGCAAATTGGGTTAAAATAAATTATTAGGATTTTAAAGATTATTTTTATTTTATTTATTATTTTTATTTTATGTATATGAGTGTATTGCCTACATGTATGTGAGTGCACCCGTGTCGTGCAATGCGTGGAGGTCAGAAGAGGGCTTCGGATTCCCCTGGAACTGGAGTTAGGGACAGTTCGTAGCCGCCATGTGGGTGCTGTGAATTGAGCATGGGTCCTCTGCAAGAGCAGTCAGTGCTCTTAACTACTGAGCCATCTTTCCAGCCCCTATTTTTATTATTTTAATTACATGTATGTAAGGGGGTGGTATAGTCCAGGTGCCTATGGAGTCCAGAGGCATTGGATCCCCTGGAACTTGAATTACAGGCAGTTGGGAGCTACCCAATGTGGATGCTGGGAACTGAACTCAGGTTCTCTGGAAGAGTAGTCCACTCTCTTAACCCCTGGGCCATCTCTCCAGCCCCTGGTTAGGATTGTTTTTGAGTAACTGTAAATAGTATGTACACCTTCATGTCTGAGACTTCGGAATTCCTTCAGAATTCCTTAAATTCTTACATATGTCTGTTTGCTTATCTCCATGAGGTGATAAATAGAACTTAACCTCTTAGGGCTCTAGTGAAAATTAAATTAATTTCCCTCAGTGCTGCTCTTACCCTCTACTTTCCCTTTACCTCTGTTTCTGCTTGATTCATATTAAGGCTCACAGCTTGGCCACAGGCATTTTGAAGACCTGATTGTGAACTGGGGGATCCTGCCATGTTTCTGTAAGCCACATTTTACTCAGCTACTGAATAGAATTTCTAACGGTTAACCCTGGATGTCAATTTGATTGAACTGATACGTGCCTAGGAAATTTGCAAAGCATACTTCTTAGTGTGTCTTTGTGGACATTTCCAGAGAAGATTGACTAAGAGGGAAGACCAGCCCCCAGTCTAGAATCCTGATATAATCGAAGGAGAAAGCCAGTCAGGGAAGGCATTCTCTCTCTCTGTCTGCTTCATGGTTCCCGTGATGTGAGTTGGTCTACATCTTCACATCCTTCTTACCCTGATGGACTAAAGCCTCTGAAGCCGTAAGTCAAAATAAATCCTTCCTCCTTTAACTTGTTTTCTCAAGCATTTTGTCACACCAGTGAAAAAAAAAATGACTGGCACAAAAGTAGTAGTATCTTCCTTTCATGATTCTTGTGTAGTGCAAACATCGTGTTTATAGAATGCTTAACACATGCATATGTGCCAAGTGGTCAGCATAACTGTGTTTATAATGACTGTCAGAGCACTAGAAAGTAGAGCTCCAGAAACAGTCACTCTTCATTCACTCAGCACCTTTCTCTTGAGGACTCACTCTCTTCCAGACACAGTTTGGCACAGCAGACACAGATTTACAGTGTGCTGAGACAAGAGAGTGTTTCTCATGAGCCCTCAATCACTAAGGAAATGAGACCATCCGTTCCACCGCACTTTCAAGTTAATCCACACTCTCCTGCAGAACCCTCACATTCCAGCCGTGGGATGACTGTTTCATATCCCCTCGGATCAAAAAGTCTCTCTGTGAACAGTGATCTTGAACAGTGAACTGGCTACATCCAGCTCGAAAGGATGGCGTAATGGTTTTTTTACCACGATTTTTAAATGCTGTGCCTGGTGAATCTGCACATGGTAGACATAAAGGAGGCTTCCAGAAGGGCCGCTTTTTAAATTTCCAGGATGCATTTTGGGGAAAACCACATAAAAGAAAGCTGTTTTTAAAAGGAGAATTATCTCAGAAGGAATACAACAGCAATATGTCATGCTGAAGGCTCAGCCTCAGCAATGTTACTGGCATTATGTTGTCATTGTGTCTAACATATGACTAACTCTAGTTAACAAACATTCACAGATGCCTTCTCTTGCCAGGAATAATAGCCAGCAAACAAGGAGCCCAATAATATTTGAAGATGTGCACACTCAAAACACACACACACATACACGTGCACAAACATGCATTCATACATATGCACACTTAAAGTAAAGGGCCGTTTTAAGTATCTCAGCTCTTCTTCTCTTTGACACTGGCCTGTGCAGTATGAAGAACAATTGGCTGGACTCAGGATCTGTCCTCTGGCCTCCACTCCACCATGACTGAGAGGAAGCTCCAGGTTCAACTTGCCGGGGAAGACACCCAGACTCTGGTGGAGTTTCCTGCACTGAGTCTATGATACATAGATTCCATGCTGTGGGATTTGACAGATGCTCTCTCCGGTTTTTCCAATGTTTCATATCTTTTCTCTCCAGAAAGATGACATGCTCCCTGAAGGTAGAGGTCACACCTAACCCATGTTTTGAATCTTTTATAGGACAGTGCTAGAAAGTAAATATGTCCCTGATAGAGGCCTTAATTACCAACACAATGAGAAATGGGTCTGTGGATCAGTGAACTCAAGTTAGCGTCTGCCAAATCTTTGGGGGTGGGGTTCATAGCAGAAAGGGAAGAAGACTAGAGATTCAATTCAGAAACATCTGAGGTGAGAAGAGAAGACCTCAACATTTCCAGTTTGGAGCCCCCCACCTTGCTGATTAATAGCTGACCTGTCAAACAAAGGCTCTTGATCTCTTCCACCCGTTTCCTCATCTTTAAAATGTTGTCTGCCTAGCGTGGTCCTGAGAATCACATGAGATAGTATGTGCAAAACACTGTGTATGCAAAAACCTGCTTTCCAACATTACCCACTACTTCAACTTTCAATTTAGTTTAGGTTAAGGAGAAAAAAGGGGGGGGATTATTTTCTTTTCTAAACCAACAAGGGAGAGGAAACATTGATAGAAATCACATTTTCCAAAACTTCTTAGGATTATGTAAGAAGTTCCGTCTCTCAGTGTTTGCTTTTCCCAATAGTCTGTCCATAGCAGACCACACACCTGATGGGTCTGTTACAGTCATGTGGGGTTTGCCTGTCATACAAAATTCAGTGATATGGGCAGTATGAAGCTAAGAATGTCACTGGTAAGCAACTGAGACTTGGAGTGTCACCCTAGCAGGTGCCCAGTGCCTCCTCCTTTGTCTTGCCCTCTTCCCACAGTGCCACGTTGGCTGTCCTGGGCTCCTATATCAGGTGCTTCCAAGATGTTTCCATCATAAACATATTCCCAGCCTGTTTCCTAGTCAAGGAGACAGTTTACCAGCAGTTTGTCTCCATAAAAATAATTAAAGCAGTCAAACTGAAATTTTATCCTATTTATAAATCTTTAGTATCCCATAAGAAATGCAATTTATTGTAAGCCTGAACTTTCTGTATTTTCATGTGCACAACAAATCAGTTAAGAATAGATGGACTTGATTCTAACCCTCTTTTGGGTGCTCACCAGTTCAGGGAATTCCCAAGGGAGAATTGGGAAGCCCTTTTGAGCTTCTTGGATCATAATTAACAGTAGCTCACCAGCAGGATTGTAAGAGTGAAGAGGGTTAGGCCCATGAAGCCCTGCTCCCCTCCTGACTCATTGATGGGGGCTGCTAGTATGTCCACCATTCCTGGTTATATAAATTAAATGAAGCTTTGTTCCTGGGCCATACCTACAGGTCAATGTGGTCAAGGCTTGACAGTGTTAATGAAACACTTCTTCTGGCTCCAGCCAGCCTCACCTCAAGGGTTCAACTCTGGCCAGTGTAATCCAGGGCTAATGAAGAAGCAGTTAACCAAGGTCACCATGGGGCTGCTTACTCTCGCTCCTTGCAGAAGACATTTGAGTTGAGCTGCTTTTAGGCAGTTCCCGACCCCCTTAGCCTCCAGGTGGAGCGCTGTCTATGCATGAGAGGAATGTTGGTATTTATTGTTCCTTCTCTGAGGGAATGTAACTTCCTTCACTGCTTCTCCCAACCCATTCCTCACTGGCAGAATTTTTCTGTGAAGCAGTGGATGCAAACATGATTCATACCCCTGTAGTCATTCTTTTCATCCTTCTTGAGTCTAGGAGATACTTTAGAGTGATGGCTGGGGGCCTGGGGTCTACCTAGATCTGTGGCACATGCATTTAAAGTGGAACCATGGAAGCTCAGAGCAGCTCTGGCTTTGGAAAGGGGGAATTGAGTGCCTGTAGTCACTAAGGAATTATTTAAGGCCACATTGCCAAGCCAGAGCTAGGGCTTGGCAACTAGGACTTGTATATCTGAGTCTAAAGTCCTTGCTTCTGGGCACTGAGGTTAAGATTTTTCAAATGTCACTTTGTTTAACAATAGGTCTAAAAGCAAACAAATAGGTCTTAAAAAGCAAAGTCTTTTAAGATAAGGGCAACCTTAAAGATGAGAGCCTGGGTGTTATGGCAGACCAGCTGGAAAATGGTACATTTCCCTTTCAGTGCTTCTTGACTGTTCTCGGAGAACAGGTTGGAGCTCCCTGCTCTAAGTCTTGAAAGGAACTTACTAAATGACCACCATTATTTGTAGTAAAACCTAATATCCAGACACCTCTCCACGAGCAGGGCCATGGACAGACTGGGACCTGAGTGAATGGTGAAGGCAATGCCTAGAGCATGCAGCAGCTTGGGGGAGAGCTGAGTGGAGACTCCATGCAATTGCTAGTGGGGCCTAAGCAACACTGTCCAGAGGAAATGCCAGCAAGCTACAAAGGAGAACCACATTCATAGCTTTCAAAAGCCACACGTTAAAAGCAAAAATGGTGATGTTAATTGTAATACTTTTTAGTCTGTTAGACCCCAAATGTTATCATTTCAACATGTAATCGGTATAAAAGTATTAATGAAGTATTTTACTTTGTAGAGCTAGGTCTACCAGGTCTTTGGAATCCACAGTGTATTTTAAATTCACTACCATCTTAGTCCATGTTCAATACACAAGGCCTGTGTGGCTGGTAGATGTGGTGGATGTGATCTAGGGCCATCATTTCTAATGGCAGCATTAACATGAAGGCATCCCTCACCCAGCAGCACTCCCTCTCCCTCTGCTCTGATCTTTGGCATACACTTATCATCCTACAAACTCTGCATTTCCTTGGTTTAGATTCCATCTCTCAGTATTAACTAATCTATAGTCTCAGCTAGTGCAATTAATAGATGATAGACAGACAGATGAGAGACAGATGAAGTCTTAAACAAGATAGAAAATGATTTCTCCCCAGTCCTGAGGAGGCTGCCTAGGGCTGGAAGGACCTCACTATTTCCTGTACTTGACCTGAGACTGAAACCTAATCTCAGTATGTATATATCTACCTCAGTTGTGACATTTATCTTATCACAGGTAACTTCAGCTTTGACTCTGTATGGCCATGTTCCAGTTAATGGGACACCCTTTATTTTCTTTTTTAAAATAACAAATCTCTTCTTTCTTTCATCTCCTCCCCTTTTTATTTTCTACACAAGATCCTGATCCAGTAGATAAGCTTCACGTTGTTCTACCTGTGGTCTCTGGCTGCTTGAGATGGTGATCAGATTATGTGGACAGTTCTATTCAAGTGAAAAGGAAAGACCTGGGTAGAAAATTAGACATCTCTACCATGGCCCTCCCCAGAATTTCAAGTCTGTAAGGGAAGGTATCTGGGAATGTTTTGTTCAATGTTCTAATCCAACAGTGGTGCACCAAGGTCAGGACAGTGGGGGCATGTGCTCCTGGTGAGGAGAATTAGTTCATCCAACACTGAATTGCTGACACATAATGGTAGTAAAAGGTGACTGCTATGATTTGGATCTTCAGTGTCTCCCAATGGCTCATCTGTTAAGGGCCTGTTCCTTAGCTGATGGCACTTTTGGGAACTGGTAGAACTTTGGAAAGCAGGGAGGTCACTGCAACATGCCCTTGAAAGTGGCATTAGACCTCAGTCCCCTCCCTCTCACTTCCTGATTGCCATGAGGCAAGTAGCTTTGTTCACCACATGGTTCTGCCTCTAAGCTCTGCACAGGCCCAAAAGCAATGGCTGCACCCAACCATGGACCGAGACCTCTGAAACAGGAGCCTCTTTCTAAGTTGTTTATCTTGAGTATTTTGTCACAACAGTACTGAACTGAGCAGCAGAGACTGATATATAATTGATTTCGTTCTTAATTCCTCTAGACTCTGAGCCTGTCATTACCTGACCCTGTTCTCTCTGCCCAAGCCTTGCTATGCCACTGAATCCTGCACCCAGAATGGTGGCTATTCACATGAGCGCTCAATACCTGTAGGAGGAACAACTCTGTCTGCTGCTGTCTCCCTTCCTGCCATTTTCTTGTGACTGAGGAGGGAGCCCTCCCAAGCAACTAGCCCTTGTGCAAACATCACAGCTGGTCATTCAACCTTCCTTAAACCTGAGATCCTTGAGCATCAAGCCCCACGCCATCTGCCACCACCTGGCCAGACCAGGTGCCCTATTATGTCAGATTTTCCATGTTTTATCAGAACTGAAGATGAGGCTGGAAAGATAGGTTCCCACATATGAACCTTCTAACAGGTCAGACTATGTTATGAAATTTTCACTCTTAAAATCAATAGGAGCCATTAACATAGTTCAAACAGGTGAAGTTTTAATTAGCAACATGATTTAGCAAAGCAGGGATGGAAAAGAAGAAATGACTGACCTTTTTAACTCAGCCCTTCTGACTTTATCCACCCAGGCACTGGAATTGCCCAGTCTTCTTCAGCCATTTCCCAAGGCACTGTTGATTGACCCCCCTAACTGTATATTCCTTCTATTCCCCATTTTGATGTTCACTTTTCCTCTCCTGCATTTAGGCCTATGGCCAGCCAATCTTCAACAGTTAAATTGAATGTATGCTTCCTTAAGACAGGAGCCCTGGTTTGTTCCTCTATGTCCCCACAAGTGTGAATAGAACATAATAGGCTACCAATAAATATCTGTTTTCTGACTGGTTACCATATGTCAGGACACTGGAGACAAGGAGATGAGGAAGGAGCTCAAAGTGCATGCCTGTCCAGTAGAGAACAGAGCTGTCCTTCAAGCCTCTGAAACAAATGCTCTTGTATTGTCTGGGTCCTCTCCTGTCCAGGCTGCCCAGGCTCACACCTCCAGCTCCATCAACCATTGCTCTCTGACATGACTTTAGTTCTCAGTGACCAGATTTCTTTGCTGTCAGTGAATAAAATGGCAGTTTATGTAAAGCCCTTATGGCATCTGATGCCTGGGTTATTGCCTGGTGTTCAGGTGAACTTTGACAAGCAGAGCTGAGAGTGGATGACTCCTCCCTATGCAGAGAAGACACTTGGAAACATGAATGTCTCTAGTGGTGACCAGTCTTTTGATAGCTAGCCTCCCTCAGTGATGCAGTAGAGAGTACTGTGAACCATGATTCCATCCTGACATACAGGAGGAAGCCTCCCTTCCTCAAGTTTCTCCCCCAACATCTCTCCCTCCAGATTTACTTTTCCAATCTCTAGGGTAAGCTAGAGGTTATTCAGATAAAGCACATTATAAAACTGGTTATTGGGTTACTGTTGTGTTCCCCAAAATATTTTAAGCATAGTTTGGTGAACATAATCAAAGACCAAAAAGCTAATACTTCTTGTAGAGGGGTGCCATGTCCTGTTGTACCATTACAAACACTCTTGATTTTTGTATTCAGTGGATTTCTTCCTAACACTCTGGACTTAAAGACAGTATTATTCTTGCAATTGAGGCTTTCCATGTCATATGCCTGGCATGATATGAAACTGACTTACAAAACCCAAATTTGAATATTTTTCCCACTTAACTGGCTATGCACTCTGGGACAGATTAGTTTCTTACAACAGCTACTAAGGAATAATGCAGACGGTAGCATGGACAGAGAAAAGGGACAAATGTACAAACAGTGCACATACAAATAAATGCAAAGATTTTATAGATACAAGAGCATGTTAAGAAAATGTTTAACTCTACTGAGCATAAAAACTGAGATATGATGTTTAAACATGATAGCATTTAGCAAGTACTTGCTGGTAGTGAATACAAAGAAATTCATCTCCAATGTTGATGATAGATTTATG
>NW_008336313.1:5200941-5223756 GCF_000622305.1 Nannospalax galili | reverse complement strand
CATTTAAAAAGTTCTTGGTGGGATGTAAAAAAAAGAAAATCTTCTCCAAATTTGGTAAAAGATTTATTAATTAAAAAAAATTTCCCAGAAAGCCAATTGGAAAAAAGAAAAAAAAAAAAAAAAAAAAAAAAAAACGTAAACTTTTGCATGTCTTTTACCTAAGAAAACAATCCCCCTTTATTACTTTTAGCCTAGAGAAATAATCATAGCTATATATAAAGATTCAGATACAAGAATGTTTATCAGCTTTCTGATAAATAATGAAATACAACCTGAATGTTAAATACAGCTACTTAAAAAATTAAATTGTAGAAGAATGGAGGGCAAAATGAGAACTCCTTTACAGGTCTGAAAAATGTGGTGCAAGGATGTAGCTCAGTAGTAGAGTGCTTACTAGTATGCTAGAGGCCCTAGACTTGATCCTCAGCACTGAAGAAACTAAAAAAAGAAAGGAAAGATAGAGGGCCGGCAAGCTGGCTCAGCAGAAAAAGGCACTTGCCACTAAGTTCAATCCTTGGAACCCTTATGGTAGAAGGAGAGAATTGACGCCTATGAATTGTCCTTTAACCTCTACATACCACATACACACGTAAATAATAAATAAATAAATAAATAAATAAATAAATAAATAAATAAATAAAATAGAGAGAAGTAGAAGGAAGCCATGAAAATTCCAATTTAAATCAGAATGTCTAGATGTCTAGATGGATTGGGAGATATGATGCTCACCTCAAATGTCCTCTTTCTGTCACACTTCATCCTTTGTCTCCCTCCTTCCCTTTTTCTCCCCACCACCCCCTTTCCCTTCCTTCACCTTCTGCTCTTCCCTTTCTCCCTAGGCTTTGCCTTATTCCTGCTTCTGTCCCCAGGGCCATTGCTCAGCTGCTGCTATGATTAAGAATAAACAGTTTGGGACTGGTAAGAAGGCTCAGTAGGCAGTCAAGCCTGCGAACCTGAATTTGATCACTAAGACCCCCGTGGTGGAAGAAAAGAGCCAACTCCCAAAGGCTGTACTCTGACTCTCACATATGTGCATGGCAAGTGCATGCTATGGCACATGTGTACCCCTCCATATATAAAATAAATAATAAATAAAGAAATGTAAAAGAAGGGAAAGTAAACAGCTTGCTGACCCTGATCTAAAGCCCAATTGAGCCAACGTAAGCAGGAAGGGAACATGTTTCTTGCATTTCCTTCCAGACCTCTGGTAGCCTTGACACACATCCTGGACTAATCAAGACTATGGGATGTAGGAATGCAAGTCCATCAATGTGGAGCTGTGCTCTTGTCCTAGTGGACTGAATTACCAGCTTCTCCAAACCTGACGGCAATGAGAGGTGCTCTTTGCTTCTCTCTCCCCAGCGTTAGATGCCTCTGTCCTCCAATTCTGCTCAAATGACTTTGTCAAACAAAGCATGAACACTAGGAGTTTCCTGACATTCTCCTAACTATGAGCATATGATTTGCAGTTCATATTGAATAACGATGTACGAAAACTGCCAAGAAAGCTCCAAAGACTATTTCCAGTGCTGGTTCCTAACTAGTCACAGCTGCCTCACCACAGAATAGGAACACAATAGACTACCATGTCCCATGGTTCTCCTGCTTGCAAAGTTTATATTGAGTTACTAGGAGCCATTCTAGAAGGGAAGTTGCTCTCCTGGAAAGCATTTAAGATGAATAAAGCTAAGGGTTTAATGTTCTAATGAAAAAATTTGTCAATATTTAAATCAAACGTGTGAACACTAAGTGTTTTTACATATGCATGCTGCTGAGGTTTCAAGGCAGGCTTTGACTTCTAGACAGGGATTGAGTAGATAGATGCACTGTTAAACTTCCGAACAATGACAAAGAAAAACATGGGATAATTGCTTCACTCAAAGCCTGCCAAGAGATTAATTACCTAAGAGATATATTTTATGCACTGTCCAAAGACTGCAGAATCTAGAGGAGTACCTTACTTTTCACTGGGAGAAAACATATGTCACCTTTCACCGGAGATGTTTATGTCTTTTCACAAACCTGCCTTTTTTCAGTCTAAAAACATTCCAACTGGAAATGACTACAAAGCCTGGAGTTGATAGGTTAGGGGTGTTTAGTAATGCTTAAAATAATACCCACACGGAGTCAGATACGACTCTGTGCTGTGAGCCTCGTATAACAGCAACCTGGACCCGAGGGACTAGCAAGCCCTTTCATTTCTTGTTAGAAAAATAAGTACAGGGATGGGGAGTGAAGATCGGGGAGCCTGCTTTTAACCTGCCAACTCTGAAAGGAACTGACGTGAGGATGTAGGGCTGGCTCCTGGGGGGCTAGTTAAGTACACTTAAGGATTGGTAATGGGGCCTGTATTGTTCCCACTTTGGGACAATATTCCAAGGAGGGCTTGCTGAGGGTTGATGGTGTTGGAATTTGGCAGAGGTCTTTGTAACCATCACTGAGAAGCATAGAGTAAAAATTCATAAACATTTATTGATGCCTTTTGCAAACCAGACTGTGTGTATTAGGCTCTACTGAGAGTGAGACTTGGGGTAGATTAGGACTACAAAGGAAAAGAACAGCTGCTGCTTTTCAAGAGCATTCTGCCTGATTGGGGAACAGACCTCTCAACAGGTCACCATGGTAGAACAAAGTGAGTGCGGGATGCTGGAGAGCACTTCTTATGGACCACTGGAGGCTTCAGGAAGGCATCTCAAGGAGGCTACATTGAACTGAAACTGAACTGAGACAGGTAGAGAAAGGTGAGGGTGGACTTCCTGGAAGGAAATAACTGAGGGGAAAGTCTGTGCTAGATGGTGTGTTCACCAACTGCAAGCCAGTTTTGTGTGTCAAGGCCTGAATGGGGCTTAAGATATGCCTGAGGCTGGCCATTCTCAGGTCCTATGATCACTGTTGATGTGGTGAGACTGTCATCAGGGAACTTTGCAGTCAAGAGCCACAGTAACAGCTATGAGAAAGAGGCGACTCATCTACACACTGGGCAGTCCCTTCTGCCACAGCCCAGAAGATGAGTTTACAGAGCCCAGAGTGGAAGCAGAGAGGCGAGCTAGGAGGCAGCTGCAGCCATCTTGCTGGGATGTGCTGAGCACTTCAGCTAGAGTAACCATGAAATGTTGGAATTGGAAAGAACATATGTAGTTCAGATTCCATGGCACATACATGGAGTGGCTGAGGACAAAAGAGGGTAAGTGACCTCAGCGACGTTGATGCAAATAGCCTTGGTGGCAGCCAAAATGAGAGCAAGACTGTGCTCTTCTGATTTCCAGCCCAGTGACTTTTCCACTCAACAGTGCCAAGTTCAGTCCCAGCATCCTGCTTCAGTTAGGTAATGCCCTAGAAAAGCTTGAGACTTACTTGGCCAGCATTTTTCTTGTCATTTTCTGGGAGTGAGAACAATCCTCATTGGATGGAGGGATCATGAATCAAGCCAGACTGCATGGGAGGGATCTTTCAGTCTCTGTCTCTCTCTCCTCTCTTCTCTCTCTCTGTCTCTCTCTGTCTCTCTCTGTCTCTCTCTGTCTCTCTCTCTCTCTCTCTCTCTCTCTCTCTCTCTCTCTCTCTCTGCCTTTAGAAATCTCCCCTACTTCTTCTCCAGAAAACCTTCTTCAACTTCTTTTACCCAATCTTTTCCTTCCTCTGAGTCTGAGCACTGCTCGGCTGGAAAGAACACATCATGCGGTTACCAACGGCTAGCCCTCTCTACAAGTTCTTAGCTCCCTGGTCTATATGCTCTAACACACTGTACCTGGGCAAGTTTGAGGATGAGAAATCCAATAAAATCAAACTTTCCCATCTGAACTGCTTCCTCATCTAAGCACGCAGAATCACTGACATAAAAGCATAACTCGCGAGTTTTGTTTTGTGTTGTCTCTTTCTCACTAAATCATGAGAACATATTTTCATTTATATTGCTGAAAAGGAAATAAATATTCCTTAAAGTAGAAACAGCAGGAAATATGAAGAAAGACTTAATGTCTGTGGCAAGAGGCTTAATTTCTGAGCCCCATTTCCTTCAACCACGAAATGTGAATTCTACCATCTACCTTGAGAGGGTCTGGCACGAGGCAGGAATATAATAAGCATCTTACTTTCGCTTTCTTGCTTATTTCCAGTTTAGAGCAACATGTCATTTTCTTAAATGCCTAGGTGTGATTACAAATGACAGCAAAAGTGAAGGTGATGTCTTAATGTCTAGCAAGGTCTAGCACCAAAGGGCATGTTGATGACTTGTAAGGCACAGTAAAAGAAGTGAAATAGAAGGAGGAGAAACTTTTTAACTTGAAAACCAAATGAGCTAAGAAATCCACTCAAGAAAGAACCTAAGAATGGCAATGTGGTTTACGAAGGCTTCAGCCTCAGAGATGACACAGATTGCTGCAGTAGGGGGACCTTTGGTGGCCTTTGGAGGGTGGACCAGGAGAGCGGCTCCCTCGAAGAACAGTGCTGAGCAAGCTGGGGTGAGAGGCGACTAGAGTCAGGAGCAGGCAAATCCAAGGAGCACTTTGTAAGTGAATATAATCACTGGGGTAAAGTCCTGCTGCTTTTAAAGGCCATCTCCCCTCTGTATCTTCTGTGGAGAAAAACTAGATGCATGAGAAACTGCATAGCTGGGGTGCAGTTGTAAAAAACTGACCATGAAATCTAGGGTTCTAGATGAACTTAGATTCTCTCTTTGCTTCTACCAAACCAAAACTAAAGAAAGATTTAATTCATTTATTAGATAATTACTTTTGTCAACAACTTGATATTTAATAGGTACTATTCTAGGTAGTTAGCGTTAGGAAGATAGTAATGACCGAGTTTCTGTTCCCATGAAGTTTGTGCATGAACAATAAGCGATGTGTCATTTCAGAGTGTGGCTTATAGTCCTGAACATCAGACTGTAACTGTGTACGGACTGGAGAGAAGTAGAGCTGGGGCAGGAGGCTGTGAAAGGGCTTTGTAAAGATTACAGTTTTGATAGCTGAGAAGGGACGCCTCTGAGCAGAAGACAGATGTGAGCAGGTCTGTGTCCTAAGAGGACACACACACATGCCCATGCACGCAGGCATGCACACACACACACACACACACACACACACACACACACACACACACAGCTGCTGATGCACTGAGGACAGACCAAGGTGGGAGGGAGACCTTGAGAAGGTACCAGAAGTGGAAGAAGTCAGCTGTAGAGCTTCTGGAAAGATTCATGAAGGGAGAATGTTGGTCTGGGCTGGAGAGATGACTCAGTAGCTAAGATTGAGTACTGCTCTTGCAGAGGATCCAGGTTTGGTTTCCAGCACCCACATGGCAGCTCACAACTATCTGTAACTCCAGCTCCAGAGGATCAGATGCTCTCTCCTGGCCTTCATAGGCACTGCACACATGGTTGCACATACATACATGCAGGCAAAACACTTGTACATATAAAATAAAAATAATAAATCTTTTTTAAAAAATAGAATGGTGTTCCAAACCAGAATTGAGCAGGAAAACAGATCCAGGGAGATGGGTGGGGGGTGGCGGGCACAGGCTGATGCTGTGCATGTGGGTGTAAGAGAAAATGTAAAGGAGAGGTAGGAGACAGACAGTTTTCATTACCTTAGAAGGAACAAGTTATTTACTGGATGAGGAAGGGCTAAGCATCATCTTAGAGTGAAATAAAGATTCACCTTCAGACGCGTTAAACTTGAAGTCCATTCAAGTGGAAGACTGGAGGCTGAAGATCAGGGTGGTGTGAGCCGGAGATAGGAATTTGAGTCATCAGCACAGACATGGCTATTTAAAGGTAAGAAATGAGGGGACGAGGTAGGGAACAAGCATAGACAAGCCTGAGCCCTGAGCCTAGCTCTCAGTGACTAAAATCTTGAACTAGCAAAGTAAACCAAAAAAGAAAGACAGAACCAGAGAGAACAGAAGCCAACTGGAAGAGAGTGTCTTATGAAAGAAGAGTCGAGGGTCTGCTGAGTCAAAGGCTGCTGCTGGCTCAGTAGGGACAAGGGGATGCTCATTTAGAAGAATAGCCAGTCTGGAGAACTGGAGAGACTGGAGGGAGTCACTGTCTTTAAGTGAAATTTTGCTATCAAAGGCAGAAGAAAAATAGTCAACTGAGCAAGGCAGTAGACTGGTAAGAATTTGTGTTAAAATGAGAGCTGCCACACCTCATTGGTGTATTGATTGTGTGCAGATGACAGGAGGGGAGATGGTGAGGCAGTGGAGGGACAAATATATGAGTAGGTAAAGTGTGGGATCCACACCGTGGATGCTGCTGTCATGTTTGGGACTTGGGATGGAGCACAGAGGACCAGCCACTGTAACAGGAGACGAAAAGGTAGAAGTTGGGAGCTTGTCCAACCATCTCTTAAATACCGACCTCTAAGACTTGGCCTTTTCATTGGCTCTTTCTGACATTATAAACCATGCCTACTTTTGACCCTAAGCTGTGCCCAGAGTTTATACTCATGCACAGCTTCGAGAGGGACAATCTTGGGTAAGAGGAGAAGGAATTGCAAGGTAGCAAATGATAGAAAAGGAATGGGAGCTAGCGCCACCAGCTAACCATCGTGTTACTTTCCCTGTTGCTCTGACAAAACATCTGACAAGCACAAATTAAGGGAGGAAGGTTTATTCTGGCTCACAGTTTGAGGGTAAAGTCCATCGTGGCAGGAAAGTTATGACAGCAGGTTACAGTAGCTAGTCTCATTGTGTCCATAGTCAAGAATGCTGGTGCTCAGCGCTTTCTTCTTTTATTTAGTCTAGGCTCCCAGCCCACGAAATGGTGCTGCCCACATTTAGGGTGGATCTTCTCCCAACAATTAATCCAGCCTTGGCAAATCACAGACTTGCCACATTTGTCTCCTATGTGATTCTATATCTTGTCAAGTTAACAATCATATTAACTATCACACTCTCTGAATGGAATCAGTGCAGAGATGGAAGTATGTGTCCATTTCCTCTTTCCTAGTGTGGCACAAAGCAGGTAAGCCAGTGCATATCTCTAGAGTAGATAAAACAAAGGGGCACTGGTACCTCGTATGTACCTGCCATAGACAAATACATTGTTCATATCATTCTTTTAATTATCATTATTATTATTCTTTTAATTATTACCTGTTTTATGGATGAGAAGACAAGGTCCAGAAGGGTTATGTGCTTAGTCCAAAGCCCCCAGAGCTAAAAAGTGTCTTTCCAGTCTCACCATGTGATGGGCTTGGTGAAGCCATGTGGCCACTTTCTCTTGGTTCTTCCTGCCACAGGGAAGGTTGGACTAGAGCCCTACACACTCCCATTTCAAATGAGGACTCTGAGGTGGTAAGCAGGCATGTGCCTGCCTGCAGGGATGGTCTCCTTCCACCCTTATCTCCCCTGCCACCTGCAGCATGGCTCAGATCTGCAGTGAGACGGTTTCTCGTCACCCCCAAGGGAGTGCATGGTTGCCCTTCATTCAAGCAGAGCTGATCATCTTGGACACTATGTCTGCCCCGGCTTACCGTTACTCTGAGCTAGCACCTTCTTGTCAGGACAGAATCCAGTCCCTCCCTTTTGCTACCATTTTGAAATAGTAAGTTCAAAATAAAACTATGTTTAAAAAAAAAAAAAAAAGATTGTATAAGCCAGGTGTGGTGGTACAGGCCTTTAATCCCAGCAATCAAGAAAAAAAGCAGGCAAATCTCTGTGAGATCAAGGCCAGCCTGATTTACACAGTGAGTTCCAGACCAACTGGGGCTACAGGGAGACCCTGTGTCAAAAAACAAAATGAAACATAAAAAAAAAAAAAACAAGCAAACAAAAAAGATTGCAGGGGAGTTTGAAAGACAAAATGTAAGTCTACAAAGAATGGAATGGAATGCTGGACCTCTCCACTCCTCAGACACCCCAAGCTAAGACCCTGTTTTGCTGTCTTGGACTGGCCTATCTCCTCTCCCCATTACTTCCATTAAACCAGCTGACCACTGCCTCCCCTGGGCCAGCATGCCATGTAATCTATGACCTGTTGAATTATTCCTTCAAAACTGTCACCTCCTCCAGAAGCTGTCCCAGTCTCAAGCAGGTGCCTCTTCTGAACTCTCAACACTTGGCTTCAGGAAACCTGGTGGCTGGAAAGGAAAGGGATGGAGAGAGAAGAGGAGGGAAGAACAGATGGGAGAGACTGAGTCTGTCAACTCAGTCTTTCCGCACTGGCCCTTGCATAGATCCTCTTGCTGGAACCTGGATGCCAAGACCCATGGCCTCTGTAGTGCCTCCTGCTCACACTTCCCCACCCCAGTTATCCCTCCATTCCCACCCCTTCTTAGCTTCTCCTAAAGAACTCACCAGAGTTCACAACTCATCCCAGAGACCCCTTGCCCAACAGACACTGCTTGAAATATTCCCGCTCCGTGCATCACAAATTAACCCATTTTAACACTATTTTCACTTTCGTTGCCTTCATTTAATGCTGAATCTGTGCCTGTGCTATAAGGTGTTTTCTTCTTTGGTATAGTCTGGGATATCTTTTCTTCTGTGTGGCCTTCTCTCCGTATCTCTTTCCAGTGAGGACCATCTCAGTGTGGCAGGGACCTCAAGTTCAAGTGTGGCTGGCATGCAGCTTGGGTGTTTTGTGTTCAATGACCAGAGACTGCACATCCAAACTCTAAAACTCAACAGTCCCCTCCATTTTAAGTATTTGCAGCAAAAATTCAGCACTGTTTTTAAGCCACTGACTGTGTCCAGCCCCACCATTTGACCTGGGCACACCTCCAACTCTACTGGTCCCTTGGAGTGGCACACATCGCTTGTGTAAAAATGATGCCTTTCATACTTGGTGACACTTTGACTATATAAAACTTTGAGGGCCTGGGTCAGTTTCACAAATGTTCTTAAAGTGAACACAAAAACTCTGAACCTCTTGACTGCATGGTTTTTGTGGGGTGTCCTGAGTCAAGAGGGCAGCAGACCATTTTCCCAGGTCACCCCAGGCCAGGAAAAGGCTGTCTCTTCCGTTCTTAACATTCTTGAGATTCTGTGTTTAATGTGGTCCCTCTCTATTGCCTTCTGAGGGGTTAGGGGCTGAATACACCTTCAACTCTCCGTTGCTTTGAATGAAGCCTGCCGTGGCTGCTATCAGCCGGGTAGGAGACAAAGTTGAGATAAAACAGAAAATAAAACTGAGGAGTGGGTTTTATCCCACTTCTGAGTAGTAAGATGACATTAAAACTGTCCTAAGAAGTCCCTAAATTCCATTCACCACTCTTTCCACAAGCCTAGTTCTTCCAGCCCATGGCCGAAAGCATAAAACAAAAAGAGAGGAAAAAATCAAATCAATCCTAGTAACGTTCGTGGTTGGAAATCTGCCCAGATTGGTGCGCGTGTGAATTTCATAGTATTCCAAAGTCTCATTATCCTCAGTAGGAGATTTTAGGGGCTTGTTTGAATGGAGATGTGCTAAAGCTAGTGCAAAGGGTTTCTGACAAGAACTCGGGGGCTTACACTTGGGAGCTCCAAGTGGCACCTCTGCCTTCCTGGCATCAGCCTTACCTCAGAGGTGAAGGAGCTCCTCACAGCAGGAAAACTGAAAACATTCAAGAACTGCTCAGAAGGGGCAGGTGCCCCCGACCACACAAACCTCAGAAAATTGAAGAGGGCAGAGTGCACTGCTTCTCGTTATTAGCTGTTTCTCCTGCTTTATAAATACTGCCCTAGTGCAGGCCTAGATTTCAAATGTGTTCTTAAATAGGAACTAAATATATTACATGCCTCATTTTCCTTTGGATTACATTTGTGAGCTACAAGCCTGGGGAATTCTGCTCGCCTTCCAAGTGCAGTGCGGCCTTGCTGTCCCAGCCCTGCCCTGAAGCACAGCCAGTGCCTTCCCACCGCTGAGTTGGACGCAGTCACTGTGACGTGTTTCTCTGAAAACTGTGGCAGAACAGTGTTCTTCTGTTTGTTTTAATGGTTCCTGGCCAAGAGGGGGCTGAAAAACTTGAAATTCGATTTAATTTTTTAAAGCAAAAAACCATAATGTGAGATAGAGTATAGGCACAGTCACCTCAAAACTGCTGTACTCACAAAGGCATTCCCATGACCCACAGGGAAAGTTAGGGTCCCAGCCTTATAGACGTACGTCTCCTTTGTAAGCAATCGACCCTCTGGGCTGACAGGCCTTGAAACGGCTCACTTTGAACATTGACCTTAAAGGTCAGGTAGGTTAACACATTTCTTTCTTTGATGCCCACATTCAGAAAGCAGAGCTTTTGAGATAACTTAGGGACACATATTTCACCTGTCACCTTCAGCAGAGAGCCCAAGGCAGAGTCTGCTTGTGGCATGCCCTGTTTCCCTCAAGGCTGCTGGCCTTCCTCCTTCCGCAACCACTTGCTCCCTGTCTGTCTGTACCACTCCAGGTCCCTTTCACCAAAGATCTCCATGCCCATTTGTGTGCCATTAAAGCCCCTAACACTTAAATTATGCCACTTCCTTCTGGTTGCCAGCCTACTGAGGACATGTCAGGCTCCAGGTCTTCTTGGGGAAATGAAGATAATTTTGGATAGGTGGTCACCTTGAAAACTACACTTGATTATAACTGCTTCCTAAATTCTGTGTCTGATGATCTTCTATTTATATTGGAATTATTATGCATCTTCTACTTGGATTTGTAGTTTGATCATGTATCCCTCTTCTTAAAATGATTTTAATTGGCATAATTATGCATATTTACGAGGTACCCCATTTTATTTTAACATTTATATACAATGTGCAGGAATCAATCAGTAAGTACCGGACCCTGAATCTCATATATCAATCTTCAGTGATGTGTTGGGAATAGTCAAAATCCTTTCTTCTAGCTCTTTTGAATTATACAATGTCACTGTTAACTGTAGTCACCCCACTGTGCAATAGGACACTAGAACTGCTTCCCTCTAGCCGCTCTTTATACCCAATCACTGATTCCCTATCCTTTGGCAACCACAATTCTTTTACTTTGTGATCTCAACCCATGTAGCTTCCTCACAGGAGCAAGAGCATGCCATGTGCCTGGCTTACTTTATTTAATACTGTGTCCTTCACTTCTGCCCATATTGCCGCAATGACAGAATTTCATTTTTTATCACCAAGCAATATTCTGTTATATACATCTACCACATTTCTTCATTCATTCATGCATTAGAAGATTCTGTGTTTTGGCTGTTGTGCATAGTGTTACAGTAAAAATGGGGGTGCAGATATTTCTTCAACATACTGATTTCCTTTTCTTTGGATGTATGCCCAGCAGTGAGATTTCTATCTTTAGTTTTGAGTGATCTCAGTATTATTACGTATGGCATGTGCTAATTTACATCCCCACCAATCGTGTGTGCAAGCTCTCCTTACTCGACATTCTCACCAGAGTTTATTTTTCTCTTTTTGTTCAGACTCATTCTAACTAGAGATTTGGTCTCTAGTCACCTCACTGTAGATATGATTTGCATATCCCTGATTAGTTATATTATTTTTGCATGTATTTGCAAAAAAGATATTTGCATATCTTTTAAAAAGTAATACCTATTCATATCATTTGCTATTTTCAATTAGATGATTTGGTCCCTCTCCCCTGTGGAACTGTTTGTGTTCCTTATATATCTTGGATGTTAATCCATTCATGAATCCTTGGCATACCCGACCCCCACTCTGTGCCTGTCTTTTTACTCTGTGGATTATTTTCTTGATATGTTTTTTAGTTTGATGGGATTCCATTTGCCTGTTTTTGTCTTTGTGTGGCTGATTTTCAACTTTATGTGATCTGAATACACTTCCCAAGAGAGACTGTGGCACTCAGGTGGGAGGCTTCACACAAGCCCAAGAGCTCTGATTGGTTAAAAGGTTAGTGGGGGGCATGATTGGCAGTCTGTCACAGGGTTCATCTGCATCCATTCAGGGCCATGATGGTCACCATGGAGGAAGCATTCACTGGTGAATTTCTTTTTCTTGAATAAAGAAAAAGCCACTCCCTACAGGAGAGGAAATACTCACCTCATGCTGACTCCCTGGATGGAGCAGGCCCAGGGACATTGGTCTCCACCTAGTGCAGTGACCTTCCACCAAGGGTGTCAGCTTAGTCTTCATCTCAGGGCCTTGCAGCAGCCTGTTACAGGCTGAGGGGGGTAAATACTGGGGTGCTAGGTGTTTAGTTCCTTCAGTCCATCCCATGAGGTGCTGTGTGGGTGGTGAAGTCATACCCCTCAACATGTGTCTCAGAGCAGAGACCCCTATTGATATCTGTGTACTGTCAGTGTTTCTATCAGATTAACCCTGGTAAGGATTCACAGTTATTCACCCTCTGAAATCTCTTCTAACTACAAGGTTGAAATACCAGTCATCACCCTCCCCCAGGCAAAGTTTTCCTATCTTTGTCCTCAGGAAAAAATGAGATTGTTTTTTAATTAAAGTGAACTCTGTATAATACAAAATTAGTTTTGAAGCCAGGTGTGAAGCATGCCTTTAATCCCGGCACTTGGGAGGGAGAGGCAGGTGGATCTCTGTGAGTTCAAGGCCAGCCTGGTCTACATAGTGAGTTCCAGGACAGCTGGGGCTACAGCGAGACCCTGTCTCAAAAAGACCGAAAAAAAAAAAAAAAAGTAGTTTTGAAGTGAGAAATTTAGTGTTTTGTCTACAATGTTGAGTGACTACTATGCCTCCCTTAGGGAATCCTCAGGCCCCCAGCCTCTGGCAACCATCAACATGTTTTCTGTCTCTGTAGAACTGCCCATTTCCCAGTGTTCTATCAATCACACAATGTGTGTTCTATATTATAGCACGTCTCAGGACTTCATTCCTTTGCATGGCTCAATACTGTTGCATTCTGTACCTATCAAATTTTGTCTGTCCATTGGTGTGCTCATGAACCCTTAAGTTGTTTCCACTTTTGACTGCTGTAGATGGTTGTAAGTTGTGTGCTGTAGAGGGTTTTGCATGTGATCAATCTTTTCACTTATGCTCTAGAGTTAGCAAAATACCTCTATATCCATTTTCTTCTCACTAAGAAGAGGATACATTTTAACTGGCCATATCCCCAACCCCCAAAAGGGAATGTTAGGAGTGAAATTTATCAGCAAGAATCAACTCCGCAATCAGGTCTATTAGATGTTCCAGAGTCCCTACTATTCTGAGGAAGAAAAAAAAAATGCTTTCCAGTTTAAAGAGTGTTCCTGGGATGGAGATGGTCTGGAGAGTGGGCCAGCTCAGAATAGTCTGCTATAGTCCTGCAGTGGTCATGGCCAGGGTGAACTGCACAGATGGCAATACTATGAAATCAGAAATCGGGGTCCATTTGATTAAGGTGCTGGGGGGAAGTGACTGACTTTCTCAGTTGAGTTTGGAGGATGTGGCTGGTTGGAAAAGATAAGGCACTCAAGGTGCAAAGAGGACAGAAGGCATCTCAGGAATCAGGGAGTGCACAGTCCAAGCCACCCAAACGGTCCAGGGCACTGTGGTTTGAGACTTGCAAGAGTGAGGCCTGTGTGCCACAGGAGCAGGCTGGCCAGTCAGGGAAGGAGGCTGGCATCCTGACCACACTGGCACACAGGAGATCATCTCCATCTCCACCCTCCTCGGAAGCCTTGCCTTCTTTTGCCCTAGAGCATTTTGGAGGGACTCGCCACCTACTGCCCCTCTCCCTGTGCAGCTTCAGTGCCCCACCAACCTCCCACTGGGGAAGGGCAAGCCCTGGCAGCCAAAGGCAAAACCTGGTGTGCTCTGCCAGAGAACAGGGAAGGTTGAGAGGCTGGAGACATGAATGACCTTTGAGAGACACTTGAAGGTGCTGATCACCTAGCAGCCAGTCACCTAACATCCCGGGTGGCAGCAGCTGGTGCCAGCAGTGATGATCAACGTGTGCCCAGTGCTCTTTCCCAATGCCTGTTGCTTCCCAGTGGATCATGGTCTCTACTCTGTGGGAGTGCCCTCGCTGTGCCACCTTGCTATCCTGTTTTTAACTAGAATACCTTGGAGGAGCAGAGGCTAGGATAGGTAAAGTGCAAAGGAAGAAAGTGGCTTGAACTTGTGGGTCAGGAGAAAGGCTTTTGCCATGGAGCAGCCCCGCAGCTGCTTCTCACATGTGTGGACCACAGATGCTTCGTGTGGACAAGCACAGAGCTAGATGCCCCTGGCTCTTCGTGTCTTCCCAACTTGGGCTTTCTCATTGACAAAAATGGGCGTATTCGTTCCTCCTCCTTCATAAGCCTGTTGTCTGTTAAATGATTTGATATCTATTTTATATGAAATCCACAACAGCTCCTGCAAAATAAAGTCTTAATTGTGAATAGGAAGATTTCATCCTCACTGGGTCTCAACAGTTACAGCCCTGACGACATGATGAAGTGGCTGGGGCTGGAATCTTCAATCTTAGTCCTAGCTGCTCTGCTCACTCCACTGCTTTGCAACTCTAAGAAATGGGCGTATTCGTTCCTCCTCCTTCATAAGCCTGTTGTCTGTTAAATGATTTGATATCTATTTTATATGAAATCCACAACAGCTCCTGCAAAATAAAGTCTTAATTGTGAATAGGAAGATTTCATCCTCACTGGGTCTCAACAGTTACAGCCCTGACGACATGATGAAGTGGCTGGGGCTGGAATCTTCAATCTTAGTCCTAGCTGCTCTGCTCACTCCACTGCTTTGCAACTCTGAGTCACTTCACTTCTCTGAACTGGAATGTTTTCTCCTTAGAAAGGAGAGGACCCTGTGGGTGCTGCTTGGAGGAAAGCGGATTCCCGAGGCTGAACCTCAAACAGCCTGGCCTCACAGGTGGGAGGTGGTGGCTGAGCTCCAAGCGTTTTTTCAAAGCTTCCTGCGGAGACGCTTTTCATCTAAAAATTAATATTTCTGTTATAATCTGTGTATGTGTGATGTGCGTGGGTATGTGTGTGCACAGTATAGTCAGAGGACAGCTTTATGGAATCTGTTCTCTCCTTCCACCTTTATGTTTGTTTCTGTGTGGAACTCAGGTGGTCCAGTTTGCAGGAAGCAAGTGCTTTTACCAGCTAAGCCTCATCTTGAGGGTCCCTGAGAGTCTTACAAGCAGCTGGGACTGAGAGTTACTCCCCGAAAAATGACATTACAGACTGGTTGGGGTTGTTTTGTTTTTATTTTTTGTTTCTTTGACTTTTTAAAAATCCCTGCCCACCCCCACCCCCCCCAAGACTGGCCAGAATGGCAGGAATTCTGGGCATAATAGAAAATTTCAGCACATCTGAAGCTTTGAATGATTGATTAGAAATGGGCAGCCGAGGAGTTGCATTCCACTTTATTCTGAAAAAGAAAAAAATATTCAGTCTTTTAAGGAGTCTTGAACTGGAAAGGTGGTAAGAAGTTTAGTCTAAGCCTCACACATAAAATATGGGAACTCCCAGTAGGTTAAGGATTTATATCTGGGGGTATTTCCAAGGTTTTGTCCTCCCAAGAGATATAAATTGAGGCCTTGAGAGTTTAATGTAGGGGAGGAAGAAGTGTTCTCCTAAGGACTTTTTAAGCGTCCAAGCTCCATTAATGTGGAGGGATAGAAAACCCTGGTCTGGAACAGCAGTGGTGGTGTGGGGGTGGATTCTGGTCTCTGCACTCCAACTCAAGGTCATTGAGAGCCTTCTTTCTCCCCATAGGTTTATGGTATTAGTTACCCAATAAAAGTTGCGTTAATTTTACAACGCAGGTAAAATTTAAGCCAAAAGGGCTTCAGCATTACTGTAGGATTTATGAAAGTAAACACACGGCGTGCTTGTGTGACTGTGCAGCACTGACATTTCAATGTCTTTATGTCAGGTAGATGGTGGGCTCATTTGTTGTGTATATAAAGGTTTAAGTTTTCAAGACTTTGCAATACATACTATTTTCAGGACTAAACATAATACACTTCCCCCATCTTCATCAATTGACTTCTTCAACTGACTGGTTTAGAGACTGAGTAGGAAACGGCAGAAAATGATTCCTATCCAATATTTTCTCTTGGTTTGCAGGCATTCTGGGCCCTCTAGCCTCCTATAAGCACAAGCGGGGATGTCCAGTGCCACAGCTCTACCCACAGCCATGGCACAAAGTGGAGCTTAGTAAATGTGTATCTTTTGAATTTATGCCTTCTGCAATCATTGTAAATACTTCATTAATAAAAATATGCCATCACTGTACTGTCAAAGAACTTATATAGTAGGCAGTCATGGTGGTACCTGCCTGTAGCTCCCAGTCACTGAGAACTAAGGCGGAATGATAGCAAGTTCAAGGCCAGGCTGGACAACATAGTGAGACACTTCTGAAAAAATTAAATAGGGCCAGGGACTCAGGTCAGTGGTAGAGTGTTTGCCTAGCATTGCATGAGTGTCTGGGTTCCAGTACTAGGACTGCTAAATAAATAAGCTTTTATATTATTTGATGTGATCATATGACTTGTCCCTGTAAGGCAGAGAGTTCAGTTATGACCTCTATCTTAGAGACAAGAAGCCTGTGGGCCAGCCTGCTTAATGTTCATGTGTTGTATACAGGAAGAGTGTTTTGGTCCCCTGTCTTTTAACCTTAAAAGAAACCTAATATTAGCAAATAACACCGTGTAAAGAAGGGTGTTGACCATGCAGGGGAGCAGAGGAGAAGAATCGACATCAGAGTCAACCCACGAATATGGCAGGCAGCCTTCCATGCGACAGAGGTCTGTCTTTGTTCCATCTCTGTGTCTTATGCCCACCTGTGTGGGCTCTTGTGGCAGGGTGTGGCCATCTTGGATTCAGGTCTCCTGTCCCATTAATTGCAGTAATCTTGTCACCATGTGGTATCCCTCTGTCTTCAAGATAAAATCTACTCTCATTTATTATTTCAATTTGGAAGCAGCAAAATTCTTCTGGCTATTTTTAGAGTTTTAGCCATCAGAAAGGCAAGATTTTCATTGCTATTTTCTCTAGATTTCTTCGAATTTAATGGCTGATCTCAAATTTACTGGTCTGTGGCTTGCCCTGGCTTCTGTTTCGGGTAGACAGAACAGGTCTTGACCCACTGAGGAGCCACCCAACTCTCCTGCCCTCTCAGCTGCAGTACTCCTACCCCATGGATCTCCTAATTGACATGTCAGTTAGAGTGAATCTTGCCACCATTGCGCTCATACCTTTGTAGCAAATGGAGCAGAAATAATCTGTACTTAAAAAACAAAAAACTGTACAACATGTGCCCAGATTTCCAACTCACTTCCTCTTGACTCTTAGTGCTACATCATCTTCCAGCCCACCACCAGCTGCGAAAATAAAAGAGCTTTGTCCCACATTTAAGGCTGATTTTGTGCTTCAGGGTGATTTTCTGGAGGTATAGGAAACTTGACCAACGTGACCAACAGATGTTTTAAGAGATGCTTTGAGAACAGAGCAAAAGCTTGATTCCACAGTTCAGTCTTCATATATGATGCCCAACTGCCCCCCCTAGTGATCAATTTAGGGAACATGCAGTCAGAGCCAATGGCATCTGTAGGCGGTGCATGACTAATGATTGTGCTTTGTTTTTAAGAGACGAGTATGAAGAAGATGGATTCTGTCAGCCATACAGAGGGATTGCATGTGCACGATTTATTGGCAACCGCACTGTCTACATGGAGTCTTTGCACATGCAGGGGGAAATAGAAAATCAGATCACAGGTAGGTGACATCAAAGAAATGATCCTTATTCCTCACATAACTAGTTTTCTCACGAACAGTTTTACTGGGCTTCTCTCTTGACAGGGGATTAGGCTAAGCATGGGGGTTGGGAGTAGGATCACAAAGAAGCAGGAGATGTGACCTCTGTGCTCTGGAATTTACATTAAAATAATTTATTAGAGGTTACTCTTAGAGGAAAAGGAAGCTTCAAGAAATCTCACATTCATGCAAACACTCAATAAATATTATTGAGTGCTTTCAGTGTGCTAGGTCCTGGCCTGAGCTCTGGGGATAATAAGAGCATGTAAGCCAGGTATGTCTCTGCCCTCACGGGGCTCATGTTTGGAAGCAGTGTGAAGGGGACTGGGAAGGAGTAAACTGGAACTGGAACTCTGGCCACTAACCCCAGGGCTGTCTTTAAAGTGACTGTGGGAAATTGCTTGCTCTCTATGAAAATCACTTCTTCACTTGGGAGGTGAGTGATGAGCAACATGGCTCACGAGGTCTCCCCTGTGCTACCTGTCAGTCTTTTACCATTCATTTTCCTTAATTGGCATTTTATGGTTTTTGAGGGCACTCTAACAGTGAAGTGCTTTCTAACACACAAGTGAAGGTGGCACAGGTCCCCGCGCACCATTTTGCACCTAGTTCTGGTGATCACAGCAGCCCTGTTCCCCTTTCACAAGTGTGGTTGTTGTCTCTGTGGCATGTGTCCTTTGCAGTATGTTATGATGACTTTCAAAAGGCTGAAAATGTATCGAATGCACACACAGGATGCACAATTATATCTGAATTTCAGATACATAGCAAATCATTTTTTGCATAGCTGTATTGAGGCACATGCAGCTATTATCTTGCAAGTTGAGGATTTAAAAGAGGCATGAATAAACCCACAGAAGAAGCATAAGTTGGAGAAACTCTGCTCTCTGAGGAACTCAAAGGAGCTGAGAGGAAGCTCGGGGAGCTGCTGAACCAAAAGAAGGAGAGACAGGAAGGTAGAGCTGCCTTTCACCAAAGCCTTCAGGCTTTCATGACCAAGAGCAGACATCGGACAGGAAGGAGCGGCTGAAGGCATGTTTCCACCCAGTAGAAGAACATTTGAATACACTTTTAAATAAGAATTCACATAAATAAATGGTGCTTTGATATAAATATTTGGTAACCAATTTATAATAACCCTCTTTTGGATATGTTCGGTTAGCTTTCCGGAAAGTATTACAGTTTCATTTTGTTTTTTAAAAATCCATTTAATATTATCTGACCCAGCATTTCCCAAACTTGTTTGACTTTTATAATCCTAGATTCTCAAATGCTGTTAATATGCTATAGGCTTAATGTCCCGAGGAACATTGGGAAACAGTATAAACAGCCTCATGGGCGGCCTGTGGGGTTAGTGTTTTTGGTATGGATATCCTACAGAGTGTGAGGTTAGGCTAAAGGGCCACTGATCTCCTGTGATGCATACTGGAACAATTGAATTGTGGTCTTTGAGAACTTCCAAGTGCATTGCCTCATTTTCCAAAGATGGAATAGAAAGTATTCAAGCCGCAGTGAAATGAAGCAAGTTACCCAAAGCCTTACAGCAACTCTTGCCATCCGGCAACACAGGGAGGGCTCGGGCCCTGCCTGAAGCAAGCTCTGACCTGGGGCCGTCAGATGTTTGAGCCTCACAAAATTAGTAAAAAGTGCCAGATGAAACACAAGATTCTGTTGCTTGGGCGGTGGGGAGTATAATATACTTTAACCTAATTAATTCTTTTTGTAAAGAAATATTACATATGTAATTTAATCCTGTTTTTTTTTTAACTTTGTAGTCAAAATGATTTTTTTTATCAAGCCAGTGAAAGTAAACTGCTTAAACATCTGAAATGAATCTCCTTTCCTCAGCCCTTGGGCTTCACTCAGCAGATTCCCCCCAGTGCGCTTCTCTCTGGTATCTGCCCACTGGATCACTGTGGAGAGAAACCCTGGCCTCTGCGAGTTAATAGCTGTGTTTGCTTTTCAGCTGCCTTCACCATGATCGGCACCTCCAGCCATTTATCTGACAAGTGTTCTCAGTTCGCCATTCCTTCCCTGTGTCACTACGCCTTCCCATACTGTGACGAAACTTCTTCGGTCCCAAAGCCTCGAGACTTGTGTCGTGATGAATGTGAAATCCTGGAAAACGTCCTGTGTCAGACAGAGTACATTTTTGCAAGATCAAATCCCATGATTTTGATGAGACTGAAATTGCCAAACTGTGAGGATCTCCCACAGCCAGAGAGCCCAGAAGCTGCAAACTGCATCCGGATTGGAATCCCCATGACAGACCCTATAAATAAGAGTAAGTAGAAGCCTCTGACCCATGCTGTCTTGAGGGCCAGCAGCCCCTGGCACAGTGAAAATGACCTTGACCACAGTCATTGTTCCTGCTGGAACAGTGATGGTGCACAGTGATAGCTTATCTTCCAACAGTTTGAGTACCATGCCTGAGCATTCTGTGGTAGAGAAGATAAAGTCATGTAAGTGAAGCTTTGTGAAGATGATTTAAAAATACTGGGTCTGGTTTCTCAATAACTTAAACACAGAATTACCACATGTCCCAGCAATTCTACTCCTGAGTGTATAATCAAAAGAATTAGAAACAGGTTTTCAAATGAAAACTCCTATAAGAATGTTCACAATAGAACTATTCCCAATAGGAGTTAGGAATGTAGCTGTAGAGTACTTGCCTAGCATGCACAAAGCCCTGGGTTCATCTCCAGCACTGCATAAACTGAGTGGGTGGTTCATGCGCCTGTAATCCCAGCACCCAAGAAGTGGAGGTGGCAGGATCAAAAGTTCAAAGTCATCCTCCCCTACATAGTGCCTTTATGAAATGTCCAATATGAGCAAATTCATTGAGACACAAAGCAGATTGGTGGTACCAAGTGTAGGGGTTGTGGTAGTGGGAGAGACTGCCTGATGGATATGAGATTTCCTTTGGGGATAGCAGACTTGTCCTGAGACCCTGTAATGATGTTGTACAACCTTGGGAAGGTACAAAGTGCATTCATGTTCAGTTTCATGGTGTGTATATTGTACCACAACTTAATATATACAAAGGCTTGTCCCCGTCTCTGCCCTCTCACCACCACCAGACAATAGATTTGCCCTGCCCATTTCCCTTTCCTCTAGAATTAAGCTCATTGGTAATGTTTTAGTTTTATGTGATAGTTAATACTATTTTACTAGTTATTGTATAGTGTTTATTTCTGCTTTATAGGTTCCCCTGTGTTCAGGTAGGACCATAGAAGATGACCTGCTTTTTCACGGGTGTCCACTTCATCAGCACAGACAGCCCTGACACCTGCTTGAAACACAGAATGCACTGCCCCTAGTAGACGTTTCCTGTGAACTATCACAAAGTTCCCAAGGCCCCAGTCAGAATGGAAGGAAAAGTTTGGCTTGAACCTTCCTTGAAGTGTTCTTGAGGAACTTCCTCCTGTGTCCCCAGGTCCCTCCCCAGTTCCCATTTCTTCTATATTCAGTATTAAAAATACTGGAGAGGCTGGTTTTAGTCCTGAAGTATAAGCTTTAAATCCTCCCAGGAATGTGAGTACAAGACAGGCCCTGGTCCAAGCCCAGCAAGCAGGGAGAGTGGCAGGTACCTCCTCTGACCAGCAGACAGGCCCTGGGCCCCAAGGTCAGTGGAATGCCACACCCCACACCCCAAATGCTGCCTGGGAACACCGAAGGCCTGTCTGTTTCTTTCTAGCGGTCTGGGCATTTCCTCCGTGTTTTTCAGATCACAAGTGCTACAACAGCACAGGTGTGGATTACCGGGGAACTGTCAGTGTGACCAAGTCGGGGCGCCAGTGTCAGCCGTGGAATTCTCAGTACCCCCACACGCACAGTTTCACCGCCTTGCGCTTCCCAGAGCTCAACGGAGGCCACTCCTACTGCCGCAACCCTGGCAATCAGAAGGAAGCTCCGTGGTGCTTCACCTTGGATGAAAACTTTAAGTCCGACCTCTGTGACATCCCAGCATGTGGTAAATAGAAGTCGTTGCCTCTAATGTGATTCAGTCATTTTTCAGATGTCCCCACTCCTTGTAGGAGAGGTCTAAAGAAGTGTGGATTTAATTGATCATGTTCTGTAGATCCAAAACCATCTCCATTGCAGCTAAGCCTGGCTGTTTCTACACACAGCTCCCTTGGTGGGCACCAGCACACACTCTCAAGGAATGCCCGTTTTTTATTCCTGTAGCCACTGGACTGTGGTGACTGCTCTCAAGGCACAGGTGAGATAGCCAATCACAGTCATTCCTGTGGAAAAGGTGTTCTCCGGAGAGGTCCACAGGCACAGCAACCTTCTTGGCACGCAGATGTGTTGGAAGCAGAAAGAAAACTGTTCTCTGTGTGTCACTGAGATCACTCACAAGGCAGGATGAATCTGCAACCATTCACCCCCTTCATGCCCAGTCATCAAGGGCAGTCTAGTAAACTGTGGCCTTTGTCACCTCCACTAACAGTACAGAGGCATATAGCTGTGTAAAAGGAAAATGGAGTTACTGTGTTAGTTTGTTCCTTTCATAGAAAATTATTATGAGAGAGAGAGAGAGAGAGAGAGAGAGAGAGAGAGAGAGATTAGTTGTGAATTTACTACACACACACTTATCAGGACATGGGGGAGGCAGGGCCCTGAGGCACGAGTGGCCTAGCACATCTAAGAAGAGCAAAAAGCTGGCGTAGAGCAAGATGAAGGAGGAGGAGGAAGGATGAGGTAATAGACCCAGGGAGGGAGTGACCTGGAGGCCTCATGGGAAGGAAGCGCTGAGTTCATGGGAAAGCACTGGAGTGCTCTCAGCAGAAGGCTGACATGTTCTCACATGTTTAAAGGGTCATTTTGGCAACTTGGTTGAGACCAGGCTGTAGGAAGGATGCAAGAGTAGATTCGGGAAGCCGCTAATCCAGGGGTGAAACGGAGAGATCTTGGCAGGAGGAGGAGAGGAGGTGGCAATGGCCTGTGGGCAAGTTTGGGGTATATTCTGAAACTGGAGATAACAGGGTCACTGATGGGTCAGATATGGAATATAAAAGAAGGAAAGATTCAAGGACAAGCCCAGAGATTTGGGCTTTGATAGTCTTTTGCTGAGAGGGGGAAAAAGTCACAAAAAGAAGTTAGGCTTAGAAGCTGGTCCACAGAAACTATCTAAAGAAAAACTACATTGCTTGCTTTACCTAGCTTTTGATTT
>NW_008336313.1:5165353-5197050 GCF_000622305.1 Nannospalax galili | reverse complement strand
CTCTCTACCCCCCTCCCCTTCTGGCTTCCTTTGGTTGATTCCTGACCTTTAGTTTCCAGCTAATGTCGTTCAGAAGTAGGAAAGTCATTTGCCCATAAACTGGAAGATTTATTGATAGTCTGATCCAAAGACTCAAGCACCATTATAATTAGAAATTGCTACACCTGTAGAACATCTACTGCGTGCCTGTAGGATGCTTGGTGCTTAATGCATTCATCTCCGTTTAAAGCAAGTAACTGTACTATGGAGCAGCAGATGCTTTTAACGTGTCACTGAGGTTCAGGATGGACAACAGACTTGTCTACATCACACAGCCAGCCACTGAGGGGCTCGACCCAGAACCGTCATCTGTCTCGAAGCTCTGCTCAAAGTTAAACATTGTGTTCTTCTGAAAGATCCTCTACTGTCGATCACCTAGAGGTCTTAGGATGAATACAAGAAAAAATTCAAGGACCACTGTAGGGTCATTCTCTGGGCTTCACTGTGTCGGTTCCCATTAAATGACATGGCATCTAAACTTCTTCCCTTGGAAGGAAGAAAGCTGTCAGCTGTCATGGTATCTCTCAACACATTTCCTATATTAGTGAGGTGATGCTGGGAGGACTCATAGCATTCCTCTCTAGATAGCAACCTGCAGACAACCTAGTCAGAATTGTGGAGACTGGTTAATTCTTATCATATGAGCAGTAAATTTAGATGAACATTAAATCTGGGGATGACAAGGCACTTTTCACCACTTAGGATTTTCTTAAAGAACATTTTTTTTTGTTCCATTTTGAAAGAACACCATTTCTCTTGAACTCTTCAAGCCACAAATACATCCATTAAAGGAACGGAGAAGCCTTGACATATGATCAATAAGAAGCTGTGAGAGGCTAGCAGTTCCCTAGTGTGGAAGCCGGAAGAGATCCAGCAAGTATTAGCTGTTTTCTGAGGCAAGCTTCTCAACTGCCCTTCAACAGCCCACCTCCAGCAGAGAAACCAGGGCAGAACCCTACTTCATAACTGCTACAGAGCACTCAAAATGTTTTTGTTTCATCTTTACCAAAATCAGTAGGAATCTCCAACACTGTCTCCCTCCCTCCCTCCCTCCCTCCCTCTCCCTCCCTCCCTCCTTCCCTTGCTCCCTTCCCCCTTCCTTTCTTCCTATTTTTCCACAGTGTTCATAATTGAACCCAGGACCTTATACATGCTAAACAGCACTCTGCTACTGAGCTATACCCCAGCACTCCCAGTCTACTTTACCGTGTGAGGCCCAGAGCAGTGCTAGGATCAACACAAGTTTACCAATTGGATAAAAGAAACCAGGTCTCCTGTGTCTAGGATCATTGCTCTTTGTTCTACACCAGTGGCTCTCAACCAGAGGCAATTTTGCCTTCTGGAAAACAACTGACCATGTCTACAGATATTTTGGTTATCATGAAGGGGAAGGGGGTGGAGCATGATGCTGGCATAGAAGCCAGGGGTGCTGTTAAGTATCCTACAATGCCCAGAACAGCCACACAAAGAATGATGTCAATAATGCCATGATGAGGAACCCTTCTCTACACCACATGATTGTAGACAATAGAATAGCAATAATGTTAAACAGTAATTACCATTAGCTATTTACTGTGTCTTTAGGATAAGTCAAAAACTATAATAAGTTTTTATGCATTATCACAGGAATAAGTAATTCTATACTGTCTGAGTCATGAAACTTAAACACAATAATAACTTTTTGCTTTAACAAAATTCCCTGAAACTCAGAGAGGTTAAGTATCTTGTCCAAGATCATGTGGCTAATAAGAATTAGACCCAGGTTTCAACCTGTTGTTGGCTTTCTAAACTCTATGGTTTATATATGTGAATATATGTGGAGATGATAGATAGATAGATAGATGATAGATAGATAGATAGATAGATAGATAGATAGATAGATAGACAGATAAGAGCTATTAAGAATTCTTGGACACCAAGGGTGATGCCCTGAGTTTAATCCCTGGGACCCACAGGTAGAAGCACTCTTGCAAGCTGTCCCCTGATCTCCACACCCATGCTGTGGTTTATGCACATGTACACACACAAATGAATAAAGGTAACAAGAATATCTCTTTGTCTTACAATGAGTTGTAAGCTTTTGGGGCAAATTGAAAAATGATTGCTTTTCCTTCTCTATCTCAAGTGGGATGGAATTTTAAGGGAATGGTCTTACATTCTTTAGTTGAGTCAAAGTTAAGGAAATTTCAAAATTGTCAGGGGGTTTCTCATTTTTCTGCTGACAAGTTTTGTTTTAGTTTCAGCTAAAGCTAAAAGAAGTGTATACTTGAGTAGAAAAGACAGGCATTTGTTGCGCTTTTTAGAATACAGATACTTGTAGTTTACGAAGACTGTTTTATCTGTGAATTTTCACTCTAAATCAGAACACAAAATTAAGCTCAGCCTAATATGGCTACTGTGAATTCTGGGTTTTGCCTGGCTAGGATTGTGTGCATGTGCCTAGAAAATGCTTAGAGAAAGGTTTGTTTCCTTTTTTAAAGCAAAAGACAGTTCAAGTAAGACCTCACCTCCATCTCCCTGTCTTGACTTTCTCGTCCCAGGCATCTGACAATTAGAACGACTCTCCCTCACTGAAACCAATCCATGTTGAGCATCTGCTATGTTTCAAGCTGTGAATAAACTAGACAGACCGTGCCCTCACGTAGCTTACACTCTAATGAGAGAATAAATGAAACAGACTCACACTAAGTACTGTCAGCTACTTCTCATCACCCTTGCAAATTAATGAATGGCACCATAAGGGAGAGCTCTGCATGTTGACTACGGTTCTAGATTCTTACACCAGTATCTATCTAGCCAGCTGATGCTCAGTGAAATATGTTGACTTGATTAATTTAACCTTCGCAATAACCACAAGATCAATGGATCATCTCCATTCTATTGATGAAGAGGCTAAATAGGTATTTTCTTTTTACTAAAGCCAAGATTCAAAGCAGATCCTGTCCTCTGTCTACCCTGCAAAACCTGCTTTAAGAACAGGTTCTGGATTATTTTAGAGGAATGGTCATTCTTTTATTGTTTTCCTTTACTCTTAAATCATCCCAATCTCTGGAAGGCTGTCCGTTGATTTTCATATTCACAACTCCAGAGTTGTAGAAGGACCCTGCGGATATGAAGAGCCCTGGCACAAGCCAACTCCATCCAGGTCTCATGGCCTTTGTCATTCCCCCATTGAGTCCCATCTCTGCTCTTCTGATGTCCTCAGATCTCCAGTGGTCAGAGCTGGCCATCCTCCAAAGATGCTGCCTATGGAACCTCACTGCTGTGCCTCACCTCTAGTAGCCTTCTAAGCCACTAACCTTGGGTTAGGTGGAAACTAAACCGAGAAACTTTTTTGCCAGTGTTCTTTCCAACTGGCACCTAGGCACGCCTGACTTCACTGGGCCACCGCTGCCTTTGCCATTGCCTTTGCCATTGCTTTTCTGCACAGCTCTAGGGTAGAGCTGTGGGACCTCAGGTCCTCTGAGAGCTCCATTCGCAGTGATCCAGATATTTCCGTTTCACTGTATGCTACCACCCGATGTATGTCTCTGTTCTCCACTGGCTGAGTTCCTTTCTTGGGTTGGATGGGGAGGAGCTTGCTGTTTGTTGGCATTTTGTATGGGGAGGCAGAATCTGCTTCTATTGTTTTTATGTTCAAACCTTGACCTTTTATTTTACTGAATCAAACCTTAAAAGTATGTGTCCCCCACCACCACCACTATGGTGCCAGTATTATTTCTCTTTTTAAAAGGAAGAGGGCATTGGAGCCCTGGAACTGGAATTGCCAATGGCTGTTTGCCACCACGTAGGTGCTGAGACTCAAACCTGGGTCCTCTGTAAGAACAGGCAGTGCTCTTAACCACTGAGCCATCTCTCCAGCCCCTCTATTTCTCTTTTTAAAATGTCTTTGCCAAACCACCAAAATTCCCCAAAGCCTATGGTTTTTACTCTTCAACCAGCTTCACTGCATGCCCACTGATGAGAAAAGACTGAGCCATTTGGCTCCACTTGGAGTTATTATACTTGGCCGGTTGTTTTTGTTTTTCCTTTAAGACCTTGGCTTGCAACAATTTACCAGAGGGCACATTGCCCAGTTCTGTGCCTGAGTAGCCTTGACTTGTCCCATAACCTCACAAACACCCCCTTGGGTTCGGCTTTGTCATGGACGATTTTCTACAATGTGGTAGTTTACAGCTCTGGGCAGGGCAGATGTTTTCCAGATTGTGAACACTGCAGTTTTTAACTCACTCTGTCAGCAGCCTTCTCCCAGATTTCAGAGAAGACCTGTTTTAAGGCAATTTGTCTTTCAGCCACTTCTTCAAACCTGAGTTGACCATTACAATGCACTAGGTGGTAGGAGGGGTAGAGCTGCACCTTGCGTAGTCTGTAGCTTTCTAGAAGAGCTATTTTTATGCTGTCCATTTCTAAGATAATCTATGTTTTCAACAAAGTAAAGAACAATAGTGACTCAAAACATTTCTAAGTTGTGTGCCATAAATATTTTTAACCATTAAAATAATGTGCTCTCAAGGTGGTTTTGATTGATTTTATTTGTTTAGTTGGTTGGTTGGTTTGTCCCCAGGATATATTAAGTCATTTACCCTGCATGTAAGCTGCTGTTGAAATAAACTTAGCAAAACTCCTCAGCCTTTGGATGCACCACCATGCCAGTAGGAAGTGCTCACTGCTGCCTTTGACGACAGAATTCTGACCTCCCACAATGATTATCGCTATTGACTTTGTAGCAGTCAGGCTCTGGCAGGAAACAAGCAGCACTGGCGAACAGACTAATGGGAATTTTGTAAAGGATTGTTTGTAAAGATGTGTTTTGGGCATGAAGCCAGCAGGAATGGAAAGTATTAGCAGCCCAGTAAAGAAGAAGCCAGGGGAACAAACATATATCCCCCTTGTCCTTTGCCTGCCTCAATCTACTGCTGTTGTCTCCCACTGGCTGTAAAAGTCAGAGGTCAAGGGTTGCCATTGATACTGCCTGCAGAGGTCAGTCTCAGCATGGACTATGACAGAAAAAGACTGAGAGTGTGTCTGGTGGTCTGAGGACACTCACTTTAAATTGCTTCATAGGAGTCAAGAGTTTTGTTGGGGACTAAATTAGTTAATGTTGACTCCGTTATAAAATCAGAGAATCCTGGGAGGAACCATGAAAATCACTAGCCTCAGAGACTGGAGAGATGGCTCAGCAGTTAAGAGGACTGGCTATCCTTGCAGAGGACCCTAGCTCAATTCCCAGCACCCACATGGAGGCTAACAACCGTCCGTAACACGAGTTCCACATATTCCAACACCCTGTTCAATGACCACCACAGTCATTGCACAACACAGGTGCACTTAATACACTCATACACATAAAATAAAAATAATAAATAAAATATTAAAAAAAGAAAGAAAATCACCAGGTTCTGCATGAACACTGTCAGGTGCCTCCAAAGAAGGGGAAATTGTACTCTGAAGTGGGTTAGTTCACACTCAAAAGCCTGCCTTCATAAGAAACATCAAAACTGGTGAGGTGAGGATACAGCACAGACGTAGAGCACTTGCTGAGCATACTCAAGGCCCCGGGTTCCACTCCTGGCTCTGCAGATTTGAAGATGGCAGTCTCACCCTGATTTGGTTTTCTCTTTAGTCTAAAAGACAGGTAGCTCCTCCCTGTTTTTTTCACCCGTCCTCTTCCTCTGGATGTTTCTTGCTCTTTCAAAATAGAAGATACCTCTTTTTTAGAGTAGAAGACACCGTTTGGCGCTTTTAGCCAAGGAAGGCAGGAGATAGTAGGTAATGTTCGTAGTCATTTCCCAGTACTGGCAGTGGAAGCTTCTGGGTGCCATGCATGACATTTTGAGTAGTTTCATCCTATGTCTGCTCCACCTGACCCTTCAAGTCACCACTAAAACTTCCTAACGTTCTTTGAGGGAAGGAGAGTCAATTATTTCACCACCAGTTTAGACTTCTCAAAAATCAGATTTTTACCATCAGAGATTTTATAAGCAAAGGCTTTAATCAAAATACAAATTGTAGTATTTATCATATAGTTTCAGCTGTTGATTTCAATTCATTATTTTAGCCCCTAGATGCCAATCTTCTTCAAGAAAGGTAAAGATATTGTCATCAGTAATTAATAGTGAATATGCAGTTTCCCTAAAGTGAAGCCCTCTACAATTTCATCTTGGTTTGCTGATTAACACTACTGGGCAAAAGCAGTTAGTGAATTACAGATCCACCTAAAGCTACTATTATCCAGTCCTCCATTTCCCCCATAAGGATGCCATGGGTGACCCTAAATACTTGACCAAATATTTTGCCAAAGTTTAAGTGTATTGGGTTAACCACCCTAAAATAATTCTATCAAAAGCGAAAGAGGTTTAATTTTTCAAACCCATTAAACTTTGCCTAAGTGACACAGATTAGCCCAGTGAGATGGTAAGCAAAGGACCTGAATGCACAGTTCTCCAAAGATGTACAAATGGGTAATAAGCAGGTGAAAAGATGCTCCATGACTCTTCTCATTACAAAGTACAAATCAAGTCCCCAGTGAGTTACACATTATATGCATTAAGATGACCACTATTGCCCCCTCCCTTCAAACCAGAAAATAGAGAATAACAAATATGAGTGAAGATGTGGAGAAATTGGAACTTATATACACTGTTGGTGGAAATTTAAAATGTGTAGCTGCTATGTAAACAACATGGAAGTCCCTCAAAAATTAAAAACAGAAGTCTCATTTTTAAATATCTGAAAGAATCGAATGCAGGACCTTGAAAAGATATTTGAACACCTGTGTTCATTGCAGCAACCCAAATATGAATGGTTGAAGAGAGCATGTTATATGCATATTATGGCATGTTGTTCAGTTTTTGAAAGAAGGAAATCCTATCACATGGTACATGATAAGCCAGGAGGACATTTTTCTAATATAAATGCTATATATATGGTGTGAATCCACTTTCATGAGACTCAAACAGTCAGATTCCTCCAAATCCTGGTTGCCAGTGTGGGATGGGGGTGGGATGGAATGACTTTCAATTTTTCAATATGACAAAGTTCTGGAGATTGTTTGCCTAGTTAAAGATTACCCTGGCCAAGTATGGTGGTACATGTCTTTAATCCCAGCACCCAGGAGGCAGAGGGAAGTGGATCTCTATGAGCTCAAGGCTAGCCTGGTCTACATAGCAAGTTACAGGCCAGCCAACACTACATAGTGAGATTTTTGTCTCAAAAAACAAAAACAAAGAAAGATTAAGATTACCCTTTTTTTTTCCTTTTACAGAACAGAATGGGGCCCTGAATTTAGTGAACTTGTAGAGATTCCAGTTACTAAGCATTTTCCCAAGTGCTCATGAATGGGTAACTAAAACATCCTCTGCAGATAATCAATTTCATCACTGTTATAGCCTGTTCCACAGTTTTAAAAAGAGAACTCATTTGGAAATAGATGTCTACTGCATGTTTCCGCCCTCAGGTCAAGGCTTGTATGCTGCACACAGCTGCCAATGGAAGGCCTAATTACCATCCTTTTCCCTTGGCTTCTAGGTATATTTTTAAATATCACTAGTGCAGATCTCCCTTAGTTTTCAGATAGTAAATGGTAAAGGCCTGGAAAGATGGCTCAGGGGTTAAGAGCACTGGCTGTTCTTACAGAGGACCCGGGTTCAGTTTCCAGAACCCACATGGCATATTACGGCATGTTGTTCAGTTTTTAAAAAGAAAGAAATCCTATCACATGGTACATGATAAACCTGGAGGACATTTTTCTAATATAAATGCTATATATATAGTGTGAATCCACTTTCATGAGAAACTGTTAACTCCAGTTCCAGGGGATCTGACGCCCTCTTCTGGTCTCTATAGGAATTGCATGACATGGGTGCACTTGTATATGTAGTCAATACACTCATACACATAAAATAAAAATAAATAAAATGTCAAAATAGTAGTTATTACTGTCTTATAGTTTTTAATTTTTTCAGGCAATATTAAGACTTGCTTCATTTCCTTCAAATTCTAAGGTTCTGTAAAATTTCTGCCTACCTTTGCTGTATTTAAAATCAGAAGCTTTAACTCAGTCATATCCCAGATAATGTTCTGCTTTACAAAATTCCCTCTTAAATACGAAATCATATTTATCTTGCTTTAAGCCCCAGGGTCAGAAAGGGTATTATCTCCATTATATTTAACAACTAATCAAAGTATTGAATATCATTGTAAAAGTAAAACAGGAATGTCAGATGTGAACTTTGATACCGAACCGTTGATTTTTAAAAGGCAATTAATCATGTAATCTAGACTAAATTGTTGGTTTCAAAAATCTCAAGTATATAATTGGATGTAACTAATAAGTGCATTTAACTTTTAAAGTTATTCCAAAGTATTAAAAATCTTCACCATTCTAATTTTCAGCCAATTTTCTCTGCACCGCATTTGAGGTTTCTGTTACCCTTTCAAGAAAACACTAAGAAAAGTGGCCATTGTTCCAGTGTGATGTTTTTGCATAGTGTGAGCCCCATAGATATTAGTCCTCACTGAAAAGGAATCTTGGAATCCTAAATTATGAAAAGCATTCCTGTGCACTGTAGGCTCACTTTTATTAGTGACAATATAGAAAGCAGAGGAGTATGGAAGGCAGACCAACTCTGCTACTGCTAGCTTTGACACATCACTTATCATTTCTCAGTCTCAAGTTCTCTGTGTGTAAATTGAGACAACACCAAAGTGTTGGGTCAAAATAAGGAATGAAATGCTTAAACATTTTTTTTTTTTTAATGGCTAGGAAGAGGGCCGGCAAGATGGCTCAACCAGTATAGATAGGCACTTGTCACCAGGTCTGATGATCTCAGTTCAGTCCTTGGGACTAACATAATGGAAGGAGATAACTGACTTCCTCAAGTTGTTCTCTGACTTCCACAGGCATGCTACAGCACACACGCACGTGCACACACACACACACACAGAGATGCACACAGCAGTTAAATGAAATAATTGTTTTCAATGGCCAGACATGTATTTGTTTTGTAAATTTTCATGAGTAAGGATAATTGTTCTATGGAGCATCTTTTTGAAAGTTTTGTTTGTTTGTTGGAAACAGAAACTGAATCCCCTCTGGCCAAGAACAGAGAGTGGTATGCGGGGAGGGATGGCCTTGTATTGAAGTCTTAGAATAGCTTGAACTTCTCTCCTGTCACTTCCAACATGACCATCTCTTGTCCTGTGGAACTGTTTCACTTGTCAAGAAGACTCCGCACCCACTGTGTTCTTCTGCATCCTCCGTGTAAGCAGAGGAGCCAAGTCTGATGTGTTAAAAGGATTTAGCCTCTTGAAGATTGTTCCCCAGGAGACCCTTGGGAGAATTTCCCCCAGACTGCCCATTTACAATAAAAGGCCTTCCATGCATAATCTGATAGGGAGTGAATGCAGAATAGAATCCTTTGTTTGTAGACAGGTGAGACCTTACTTCCTCTTGTCACTAAAATTCTAGGCTGGAAAAATGACTAGCATTACGTTAGTAGTAAATTAGCCTCATTCCTTTTGTAATCATTACGCCCATAATGATTTCACTGAAAATCCAAGAATAACAGCAGATTCTTCACCCATACCAAGAAATTCTATAATGTTAATAATATAGCATCCAAAAACCAAATAGCAATGTTCAATTATCCAAGGTTCTTTCATGAACTTGATCCCATTTAAGTCTCACATGAACCAAGTGAGATTGGAAGAGCAGGTATTATTACTCCTGTCGAATACAGGAGGAGGTGGAGATCAGAGAGGGTGCTTCTTGTTTATTCTTGCTTAAGGTTATTTGGAGTTTCTAGCTCCCAAGTTTTATCCCAGAATCCCTTTCTCTGTAAGGGAAACTGAGTGAGTTGCAACAGGCAGTAGGATACGTACTTTCCATGTTACCTCGTTTACTGCTTACAACTCAGTGAAGCCAGTGGTATTCCACTTTATGGATGAGTTTGTTCAGAGTGGCTAGGTGTTGGCTCCAATTGACTTAGATGATGACAAAGGCAATATTCAGAAGTTTTTCCCTTTAAACCTTCTATTTCCTTTCCACTGCCACATTGTCTCTAACGTGTATACTATGTGTTTATGAGTGTGCATGCACTCACATGTGTTCATATTCGACCTAGTGGTAGACATTCTTCCACTCACCTGATTCCTTTCACAATCATTACTTGCGAACACAATCATTACTAAAGAAACAAGCAATGTTTAGTATTATCCCCAGTAATGCCTGGGCTCAGTATTTACACATCACAGTGGAACCTGGGGAGCATGTCTCCCAGTGCTCCAGTGCTGTGTCCTACCTTGCAGGTTCCCCTCATGGTTCCGACTATGAGACAAAGCAAGCATTTTTCAATCATTGGTAGGGCAGAGCTGTTGCTAGAACTGGAGGCTTGAAGCAAGACTGACTAGGAGATGGCCAGCATTTGTCCTACTTGCTGCAGTTCTCAGAGTCACTATAAAAATAGGAGTATGTGGAGGCTGAAGAGATGCCTCAGCAGTTAAGAGCACTGGCTGCTCTTGCAGAAGACACAGGTTCAAATCCTAGCACCCACATGGCAGCTAACAACTGTCCATAACTCTAGTTCCAAGGGACACCCTCTTCTGTCCTCCACGGAACTGAACAACATGTGTGCACTTACATACACGCAGGCTTAACACTCATACACATAAAATAAAAAAATTAAAACATAAATAATAAATAAATGAAAAATAAGGGTATGCATGTCACCTGTCTCATGGAGTTGGTCGTCAGGGTAAAGTGAGTTCATTTTGAAAAGTACGCAGTTCATAGTAACAACGCTAGCAAGCATGACTTTGTGCCAGTAGAAAAATAAATAGTAAAACTGCTGCTTTTATTATGCTCAATAACCAGATGTAAGTCTCCCCCGCCCCCGCCCTGAGCCCTGGGGAGTGTTAACACACAGAGGCTATTCCCAGCGTCCAGTTTGGGGTGCTCCTTTGTAAAGTTGCATGTTAAATGTGTTTATTTGAGAAGGCAAAATACAGCTTAGTAGTTTGGCCTGAAGAAAAGGGCCCCAAGGAAGGTAAAGACTATTTTCACTTACACCTGCCGAGGAACCTCCTCACTGAAAGGAAGTTTGGGGATCTTATTGTTAGTCTCCTCATACTTCAATGCCAGAATTTACTACAGCATATTGTAATATTTTCTCTATTTCCTTCTAAGACTTTGAGCTTCTTAAAAGCAGAGAACATGTAGTAATTCATTTTGCACTCCCAGTTCCTAGAACATAGTAGCTCTTGTTTATTGACCTACTGAAGGAGGGGAAGAGTAACTGAATGGAGGTATGTTAATTCTTCTGTAAAGTAAATAATCGTCTTTGAATTTTGTGTCAATCATAATGTTCACACTTTGGGTTTTCTTAAAGAAAGATAGCTGATCTTGGTGGTCAGGATATTTCATTATTGTAACCCCTCTAATTACCGTCCCATAACTCTTATGTTTATTTTACCAGACAAATAGTTCATTAATGATGACATATGCCTGAAGTTTGGGCTTTAATGGCCAGGCTCAAATTAATAAAAAGAAACGGTATACCTCATATCCTTCTGCACATATTACATTCCTTGCCAAGCAATGGTACAGTAGATGTATAAGATTTCAAAAATATACTTCAAAGTGTTAGCACTCATACTTATTGAATTCATATGAAACCATTCAAGAAGAATTCTGAGCTTCCAAAAAGTGTCGAGTTATACAGGGCTTCTGTGCTGGAGGGAATTGTAGGCATCCTCCAAAACACTCAGTTCACTTCTAGATGACAGAAATGAGACCCAGAGCTCTGAAGGATTGGCTTGGGTCACACAGCTCATCAAGCACTGAAGGCACCCTGCTTTCAGGTCACCATGTTCTAAGCACAGCGCCTTCTGGGACTGGAATCAGGATTCTGCAGCGAGGTTGACCCTGGAAGATGTAGGACTGGCTCATGTGCCTGAACACCCAAGGCAAGGGACTGAGCTCCGGAGCACCATGCTGTGGCAGCTGACCTGGGCTGGAAGCCAATGGAAGAAGAGCCCCGTGCTCCACATGAAGGCCCTTGAATGTATATAGTCCATTCACATGGCAATTAACTTTTAAGGTGTTACAGAAATGCAGGTCTGCTTCTGGAGAGAGGCAACATCAGAGGTTCCCACACACATCCCGGCCCTTCACAATGTCCCTCTGCAATTTTTAAACATTTGAACTTTAAACTTTTAAACTTCAATAAATTATATTGAGGCTTTGATAGAAACAAATTGTAATAAGCACTAGATTCTTTTTGTCTCACAGTGAATTTATGTGTATAGAAGAATAGATCATTTAAACTATGCAATGTAATAGTATACATTTTTGTTTTACAAGTATAACTCTTGTTCTTTTTTGTTTTTTCCTGCACCCAGATTCGAAGGATTCCAAAGAGAAGAATAAAATGGAAATCCTGTACATTCTAGTGCCAAGTGTGGCTATTCCCCTGGCCATTGCTTTCCTCTTCTTCTTCATCTGTGTCTGCCGAAATAACCAGAAGTCATCATCACCACCAGTGCAGAGGCAACCAAAACCTGTCAGAGGCCAAAATGTAGAGATGTCCATGCTGAATGCTTACAAACCCAAGGTAAGGTGGGCACGAGCTTCAGGAAAACAAAGTGTTGCATCCCTCCCTCGCTTAACATCAGGGGAGAAAGAGGTCACCCTGCAACTCTGCCTTTGCCAGAGACAGCTCAGCTCACTTTCAGCATCTTCCATAGTATAGGTTCAGTCAGGTATCAGCCTTACCCCAGAGCCTTCGAGGCCAGAAGGAATCTCCTCCCCAGCCTCGGGGCTCACGGTGTAAGTTGGTTTTCAAAATGTAAAAGAAAGGAATTCTTTTAACCAAGCTGAGAAAGAAAGAGAGCCATCTAACATTGTTTATAGACTTCACTGTTTAAAATCCCTTCTGTAGCACATGATGTGAATATAGAAATCTATTATACTACACTGTGTAACTTCAAACGATTAAGAGGGTAATTTATGACATGTACTTTTTGTTGCTGCCATTTTTTAAAGTAATCCCTTTTACGCTTAATTTAAATCCCTTTCTCTTTGGTTTAAGCGTATTTTTTAAAAAGGCGGCCCCTCCAGCACTCTTGAAATGCTGTTTAATGATAGCCCACCTGAGGCCCCGCCCTCTGCTAGATCAGCCCCTTTTCGTGTTGTGTTTGCCCCATATCTTTCAACACGATGGGTTGCTCGAGATCTTGGGGAGATTCCAGGGTCACTGCCCTTGCTTTGAATGGAGCTCCCATGCTAGATTCAGAGCTGTAACCAACAAGGGCTTCCTCTCAGAAAGACAGGCATCTCAGTCCTGGACCCTTCTGCAAAGAGATTTTTTTAAATAATTAAGGATTTTTGTTTCCAAATGCTTAGCTTTTCATCTTGTTCCAACTCCAGAGGATCATTCATTCAACAAATATTTAACTTCCCTCTATGCTGTTGACCTTCATAATAAAATTTTAAGAAAAAAAGTCTTCATACTGTAACTCATTCCTTTTTTGTTTTTTTCTTTTTATCTTTTTGAGACAGGGTCTCCCTGTAGCCCCACCTGGCCTGGAACTCACTATGTGGACCAGGCTGGCCTTGAATTCACAGAGATCTTCCTGCCTCTGCCTCCTAAGTACTGAGAATAAAGGCGTGCACTACCACTCCCGGCACTCATTTCTTACTTACCTAAAATGGAATTACTGAACAGTCACCCCTCATATATTTTACTTTCCTTGATGTTTTAGACTTCCTCATTTAAAAAGTCTTCAAAACACATTTGTTGTTATGAAGTCATATTTGTTGGTGAAGTTTTCATGTTCTTTAAAAAAAAATTTAATTATTTCTATTTTATGTGTATGAGTGTTTTGCCTATATGTATGTAAGTGCACCACGTGCATGCAATGCCCACAAAGCCTAGAAAAGGACATTGAATCCCCTGGAACTGGAGTTACAGACAATTCTTAGCTGCCATGTGCATGCTGGGAACGGAGCCCGGGTAACTCTGCAAAAGTAGCCAGTGCTCTGAGCCACTGAGCAGGCTCTCCAGTCCAGTTTTCAGGTTCTTTATGTCTAAAAATTAATTTTTAAATATTCTGTCTTAAGAAAAACCACTGTTCTCTAGCTAAATGTGGATTTCTACCATTTAAAAAAATAATGCACACCCTGAAGGTCATCAGTTCCTGCAGTGTGGACTGGTGGATGGCAAGGTAGAGGACCAGCGCTTTTGACAGCCTAGCTTCTGGCTTGCTGATGTGCATACAGTTAGCATTTATGCTATTCCATACTCAATTCTTATTACTTAATAATACTACAAAACTAACAGAAAAGGGAGTGTATTATTGCACATCCTCAGAGAAACATTGATTCAGTTTTGCAAGCTCCTCTCCATATTTTCTGCCTTTAGGATTCTAGTGCAACGGTCACTGCTGCACAAAGCAGCTTTCCCCATTATTTGTTAGGAAAACTTAGGCTGTCTAGGTGGAGGGACCTAGATCAGTAGGTTACAATAATCACAGCATGCCACTATACTGGAGAGAGGGTCTTGACTGCTGTGCCAGGAGTCCTGGGAAAGTGACGTCCATTCTGGAAAATTCCCATTTGTAGATTAGCATTGCTTGTTACCTCAATTCCATTCTTAGTGGAGGTTTGCTTGTAATACACAATATTTTCAGGCATGAAGCTTTGTATTGACAGCTTTTCAAATGAAGAACTCAGAGACTTTTGTGACATAGAGAATGCCAATACATATTAATATAAATTATCAAGAACTACATACCAGGAACCTTTACATCCATTATCAGGTTTAACCTTCATAGGTATTACATAAGGCAGATATTATTGTTGTTGCTGTATAACCAAGGTAACCAAGACCTAACCAGATTAAGCATCTTGGTCAACATCAAAGGCTTAATAACTGGTAGAGCTTAAATGTGAATATAAGATTTTTCAACTCTAAATAAAGTCCTTGTTTTCACCAACCCATAATGGTTTTACGAAGTAATTCATACACAAAAGGAGCAGGGAAAGGATCAGTGAACAAGTAAATACAGATTCACTTGGTCAGTCTGCACTAGACAGCCAGTCACCCCCTGACTTCTCAGAAAGCTTGGAGAGGCTGACTGGGATTGTAGTCACAAACCGGGGGCTGTAGGCCCCCTCCTGGGAGGGACAATCAAAAGTGGACCAGGGCAATAATATTTCTTCATCCTCCATGATCAAAGGCATAAATGTAAGATATACTGACATGAGGCTTGATGAAGCAAACACCGTTTTCATGGATTTTTACTAATTTTTGATATGTTCCTTGCAAAATCTCCCAGTGTCAAGATTTCCCTAACACAGGGCTTAGAATTCAGCTACAAACAGCCCACAAGCTCTCCAGGACCAAGCCTGAAGTAGGAGGGCTTGAATACTTGCCTGGGTTGGGGGAGGGAAGGGAAACAACAAAACAAATGCTGACTTTCCCCCCTTACTCTCCTAAGAGATTTGGCTCCAATCGGATTTGAGTTGTTCACTTGTTTGTTTTGGTTCTTACTGAGTGCCTTTCCTGGAAAAAGCACAAAGGACTTTGTAAACCTTAAAGAAAGTTCTTAAATGTAAACAGACAATCTCTAAAACTTCTTTGAAAGGTCACTGCTACATAAATATTGCATGTGCCTATAAAATCTAAAAGGAAGGGACTCACATAAGAAAGAGAGGGGAAAGCCCTGAGATCAAACATGACACCAGAGAAAAACCAAAAGGATATTTAGAGCCAAGGATGAAAATGGAATGAGGGGTGGACGCTGGCCTGCCCTTCGCCTTATTTTGATTTTTCCTTGGCCTTTTCAAAAGCCAAAGACCCTAAGATTCTTATTTATCCAACTGAATGTGCCCTTCAGGGTTGAAGCTATCATTCACATCTTTCTTCACTTGTGGGGCTGCTCTCATTCCCCTGAGTGTTTAGATGACAGAGAGAGGCTTCTCTGGGAGATTAGAAACTGATACCCTTTCCAGAGGACAATGGGCAGCCGCAGCAGACAGACTGGCTGCCAGGCAGGCCTGGGCCCCAGAGAGGTAGGGTGGTATAGATTAAGAAAAGGTTCTTGGAGGGCCCCAGTTTCTATAAGTCTGAGGGAAGGAAGCCAGAGAGGCAGCTTAACAGAGTCATGGGCAGGTGGGAAGTGAGGATGTTCTCCCTGGGGCTCTTGGCTCAGAGACTGTAAGAAGCCATCCAGCCCTTCACCAGTGTCTCAGCTACTCAGAGAAAGGGGGACTGTGCCTGAGGAACAGATTGATTGTTTGCTTATTTTCTATTTACTTTTTCAGCAAGCAGTTTAATCTTTGAATGAGTTTTATTATAAGGCCAAAAACCTAAGATTTTTCTATATTGCATTATGAATTTTATAATTTAGGTGTTAGGGGGTTTGTTTTGGTTTTGTTTGAGTGCTTTGTACTGTAGAAATCTAACTTCCCATCTTCTCTCTGATTGTCTGCCTTTGCTTCTCCTTTCTCTGCCTCCTCCTCCCCAAATAGTCACTACCCTGGAAAACAGAGCTTTCTTTCTCATATGTATGATAGTAGGGCAAGTCCCTCCTCAGGGCATCCTGCCTCCTCATCTACCTATGTTAGTCAAGCAGATGGTGAAGTTAAGGGATAGGGGAGTTTGAGAATAGCATAAAAAAAGTAGGTAGGGCAGACCTAGGCAGGCAGCAGACCAAGCCAGGGTAACCCTGGGTCAAGCCCCTACAGCTTCTGACTGAAAGACCTGAGGACCAGTGTGGAATGTTGACGTTGCCCAGCCCTCTGAAGCTGATGGCTATTTTATTTCTCAGTTTGCTCTCATCTCTTGCCAAATGCTCTGTTTTGTCATTTCAAGGTAATGCTTCCCTCATTCTCTCTTTCTAGCCAAGGTAGTAGCTCAATGTATTGAAGTTTGTTTATATACCTCTGGACCTGTCCCTTTTGCCAGTGACAGTTCCATCTTAAAAGCCCTGCTGTGGTCTGGCTACCCTTTTGGAACACCTGTCCTTTCCAGATGCTGCCACACTTCATGGTTAGCTGTCTTCCATAACTTTCCTACTCTGTCCTTAGAACTGCTGTCTCCCAAAGCTTCTGAACTCACCATTGTGCTCACTAATGGTGTAATTTAATGCAGTGGGCCCTTTCCAAGTCTTCATCCTTTTTAATATCTTTGAAGCATCTGATATTCTTTTTTTTCTCTCTCTTTTTTCTTATTTTGGTCTTTTTGAGACAGGGTCTCCCTGTAACCTCAGCTGGCCTGGAACTTACTATGTAGGCCAGGCTGGTCTCGAACTCACAGAGATCCACCAGCCTCTGCCTCCTTAGTGCTGGGATTAAAGGCGTGCACCACCACCTCCAGCTGCATCTGATATTCTTAACCACCATCTTTCCTCCGGTCTACTCTCGCTTCTTTCGCTACCACTTCTTCGGTTCCCACAAGGGGCACATTTCTTTTCTACTTTAGAGAAAGTAGAAAATTACAGAGCTCTAATTTCATTCTCTGGTGAACTTGTTACTCCCCTTGAATAAAATGACTCAACAACTTACAAGGACCAATCTCAAGCTATAAAATTCATCCCAGCACCCTAGAATCCCTCCCATCTGAGCCTAAATTACATTTCCCGCCACATTTTCTCCCAGTATATCCCTAAGAGGTAGTCTGATAGTCTTCAAAGAGCTAGGATTTGGAGGTAGAAAGATTGGATTACAGATCTTGGCTCCATTATCTACTGGCATGAGATCTTAAGCAAATAACTTACTTAACTTCCCTGAGCCTTTATTTTCTCACCTGTGAAAAAAAGATAAAAATAGTACTTAAAAGGAATGTTTCTGACACTTTGAGATAGTGTGTCTGGCACTTCCCAGGTACTCACTAGCTAAAAATTACTATTATTTTTGTTCCAGGGATGACTACAAATCTTTTCTGAAGCCAATTGCTCTGAATAGGACAATGTGGGTTGAAGGGAAAACAAAGGACCTGGCAGCCCACAGCATAACTGAGGTAGAAACAGGAGCAAGAGAACCAGCCCAGATATAAGCAGAGCTCTCGGACAGTATTCCTGTTGCCCGGGCTTCTGGCATAAACTCTCCTGCCTCACATCCTGGATCAAATGCATCCGGGTTGCTAGAGTGTGACAGTGACAGCTAGAGGTGGGCGTGAGGGGGATGAGGGGGGTAGTTCCCGGTCCCTAACCTCAGCTAGAGAGTCTCTGTCTTCAGAAACTCCTTCTGGGGAACGAGCCTCACAAACAGGGATTGTGAAGGAGCTGACAGTAGATCTCCTCACTGAGGCAATGTTGCAGTATGTCCAAAAGAATCTGATTAACTTGCCTAGGAAGGAAGTAGTCACCTGAGTCAGAGTTTGGGGGTGAAAAAAAAACTGAAGTTTGAGATTAAGATTTGCCCAGAGTCCCTAGCCAATTGGAAGCAGAGTCAAAACTCCAACCCAGCTTTGCCCAGGTCCAGAATCCAAAGCCTTCTTCTTTCATGCCACTGCCCTAATTTCCATGCTTTCTAAAATACATGAACCCAAGTTAGAACCACATAGTGGTCAATTTCACATTATAATTACTGGCATCTGGAATTTCTGAACAGAAAAGAAGTTCGCTCGTGTGAACATTATAAGGAAACTCTGTAGAATCAGGCCTGGTCACCACCAAATATCACACTGTATCAGAAATTTGAACTGTAGAGAAAAGAACTGCTTCTGAAGTTAAATCACTTCCAGAGAGGCTCTCCTGAATTCTGAGTGAATGTGGCAAAGCCTGGGTTGAAGCTCCCTCTAGAATTTGATTGCAGAAACCAGAGGGTCTTAGTTTAGCTGTAGCCTTTGAACATGTCCATAACCACCAAAAATAAAAAGGCTCTGACCACTGAGCCTTTTAAGATGTTAGTCATTTCCCTTATGAGTGCAGTTGATTGTTTCACAGATCTAACATTGTTTCCCTAACAACCAGTAAAATTTACAAAAAGGAAAGTGGGCTCAGGAGGCAAGCAGAGTCCACATACCACCTCCCATTTAGGCACTCTCCAGGGCTCTTGGGCCCAACTCAGGCAAAAGTGCTAGACAGGGTCTTTCTGCTCACTTACCCAACAACCAATAGAATGCCAACCAGAGTAAGGTCTAGGTCAGAAACCAGAAAATTCTTCAACCTTAAACAGAAGTTCTACTTGCCCAACAGTAGTCATGGTTTTAACATGGAGCATCTTCTAAGGGTCCAATAAGAAAACTCTGCCCCCCTTTCCAGGAAAGTGGTCCAACTTTGGGGTCAGACTTACTTGGATTTGAATCTTGGCATCACCATGTAAGAGTTGTGCTCCTGTAGGCAGGATACCTAACCACTGAAAGACTTACTATATATTCATGAAATAGAAAAATCATAGGACAGTTCTCAGAGGACAGTGATGAGGATTGAAGGACTGGGGAAAGCACTTATCTTAGCGCAGGCAAGACACCATGGTGTAGTCATTGGCAAGGGGGCTCTGGAGTCCGAACTGGCCCTCTACTAGCTCTGTGAGCCTAGCACATTAGCATTCAAATATGTATATCTATCTCACAGCCATTATTATGCTCTTGATGTGTTAGCACATGGCAAGTATTCAGTATGTGGCAGTTATCAGGCTGAGATTACAGACATCGGTGTTGGAGCTGTGTCTCCTCTCACATACTATGTGTAATCCGGCTATTCCAGAGTATTAGAATCCACATTATTATACCAAGTAGTATTCTTAGTAGTATCTACATTAGTATATTACTCAGTATATGAATGTAGATTAGTATCAGTTGACTGGCTGATGCAACCAGTCGTTAAAATATATTCTAAAATTACTAGCTCTATATTGATGGCATGGCTCGAGCTATAGAGAGATTTACATTTCAGAACCTTGGATCTCACACAAACCAGTTAGTCAATGACTTGTACTTTTCTTCTATGGGGCATTTCCAACGCATCTTTTTATGCAGGTATCGTTTTCCCTACCTTTCGTAGGTCAGAATCGCTACAACTGGTTCTTCAGACGTACTGTGGTCACTCCTCCTTACATGGAGCAGGGTACCCAGATTGCTGAGTGATTGATCCAGACAGCCATCTTCATTTATTCCAGTAGCTTTCAAAGTAAGGCCTCCAGACCAAGAGTTTCTTCCCACTTGGGGGCTGTCGGACATGGGACATCTCAGGCCTGCAGAGTCAGAGACTCTGGGGTGGGGCCTTAACCCTGGGAAGGGCCTGGCTATCTATTTGAGCAAGTAAATTCTCTGGGTGGGTCTGATGCCTACTTAACGGAGATGGTACTGGTAAGCACTTGAGAATCAAAGAGGAGTCTGTCTCCAAGGCAGGCAGATCCCAGAGAAAACTGTGCCTGTAAAGAGATAATGAATCTGGAGATAGCCTCCTTCTGCATCCTACTACCAAAAATAGTCCTCCACTTCAATAGGTCTGGTCTGGCACCTGTCTCATCACTCCTATAATGGGTGAGCACAAATGCCATGACACATGACTCAGTATGTGCTCTGGCTCTGCAGAATCTGCTTCCAAAGAAGAACACAGGACATCAGAACATGAGATGGGACCCTTCCTTGAGTAACAGAGGCTGTAGGGACTGTAGGGGGAGATTTCAGGGTGACCTTGTAAATATGAACTTCAGTCCTTTAGTATGTCTTGTTGGTGCCCCCCTCCTGCTCTGGGCTCCATTCCCCCTCCTATACCACACCATAGGCTCTTCAAGTTTTTCCTATGCAAGAAAGAGGTGAAAAGTCTTATGATGCTGCATGTAAATGATAGTGGCCTCATACTGCCTCCTTTCCTAGGATAAAGGGAGCAAGAAATAGCATGCCAGTCATAAGCTGCGCTTCCTGAGGAGTCATTTCAAATGCATCAACTCCTGACATAGAAGCATAGTCCTGAGTTGGCCCTTCTTGCCCATTAGTAGCCACCTCTATGCTAAAAACAAAATGTAAATTCCATCCGTGGCTTATACTTCCCTCTCAAATCTTAAGAGATAGGAAAGGGAACACACATCCCTGCTTACTGCTCATTCCTCAGGTGAATGACCATATCTGACTCACATCTAACTATTCTTCCTTGGTTTTCTTTCTGTAACGCTCTCATTTCCACTCCAGTCCAGTTGCTCACCAAACGTGACTAAGGGAAGAAGCCTGTGAGATCTGGACCGATGTATCGACTTCTCCATCAACTTTCATCCCTCCCCCATCACAAATTATCTAATTTTTAAAACTGAACTGAGGCAGATGTGTGTTTACTTTGAGAAGTAAAAATGTTAACATTTAAACTGAAAGCCTGTTTCAGGTTTAAGGTACTTAATTGCCTTACAGCATATAATAAACGAAGTCCATCTTGTCATTCAACTAATGGAGGGAGTGATGAAAAGATAGGAACCCGGGACCCGTTCCTTCCAGTGTGCCTTTGTACTTGGTTTACTTTGGCACTGTGCCTCGTGTGTATTTTACACTTCTTTACATTTTGTACATCCCTGTATGACAAATACTTGTCAAACAAAAACTAAACAGATTTATAACCCCTTAACTTGAAATGAGCCAAAATTGAACTGCCAAAACTTTATGACTTCATTTTCTTTCATAGTTTTCCACTGCATTGGTTCAAACAGACAAACCCCACTTGAGGTCAAGCAGAGGTCATTTCACTTTCATTACTAAAATATAATTTACAATATGCCAGACCTAAACAAGTTTAGCCTAAAGGGTTTGTCTAATATAAACCATCTGTTCTTCCACAATACAGCTAATTTCCTGCCACCTCCATGCAGTCTACTGACGGCTTCTTTTAAGGGGTTGTATGATTTTTTTTTAACTAGTTTAGGATTTATGTAAAATTTGAAAATGAGTCTGTAGTTAAGACTCATTTGTACCAAGTAACTTGAGCATTTTTTAAATGTAAATCACTGTGTAAATGGCTCCCCTGAAACCAAGCTTGGAGCCTGTGTTTCTGGGTGTTTCTGGGCTAGCTGCTGCACAGGTGTTCAAAGGGCAGGGCCTCTGAATTCTGCCATTTTAGGTCTACTCATTTCCAGAGCAAATTCCCAAATTTGGTTGAGGGGACTCTTGTAAACTTCTCCTTCCTTGTATAGGTTGGAGAAGATACTTAGCTGTGTGATTTATAGCCATTGGTGAGATATGACAAGACACAAATGGGTCAAAATGTAGCCTTTTTTATGTCTGAACAGGGTGAAAAAACATTATACTGCCCCTGAGTACCCTGCTTCTGGACAGCCTCTGAGCCCTGAGAGGTAAAGAGCCTCTACAGCCATTGCTCTACCAGGCCTTGCTGGCTAGAACTTCAAACAGAGTGGTGTGCCTGAGGCAACAGGTCTCACAGGTGTGCTTAGAGTTCTTTGGCTTTCCTGCACATTCCCCATTCTGTCTTTAAGCCTCTTTCTCCATCTGCGAAATGATGAAAAGTACGAGTTCCTGTAAAGGTGAATGTGAGAAAAGTAATTTGCTTCCCTCAGAGGAGGGGAGCGGAGCCAGTTCCAGCAACTTGGAGCCATATGGCCTGCTCACCCCTTTTCTTCCCAGGAGCCTGGCCTGTCTGTGTCCCCTTCCTACCTGATCTCTTCCTGCACTCTAATTTTCCAGAAAAAGGAGCAGGCTGTGGGCTTCTCACCTGCCTGAGGACTCCAAATTCTGCGGCATTTTAAAAGAATGTTTTAAAAAAGAGACTAAACAACTGTAATAGAACCAAAAAAGACTAACAAAAGAAACTAAAAAGACATTCTTTTTTTCTTTTTGTCTTTTTGAGACAGGATCTCCCTGTAGCCCCAGCTGTCCTGGAACTCACTATGTAGACCAGGCTGGCCTTGAACTCAGAGAGATTCACCTGCCTCTGCCTCCCAAGTGCTGGGATTAAAGGCGTTTGCCACCATGCCTGGCTATAAAACTAAAAAGACATTTAAAAAAATTAAATAAAGGGAGCTGGGCTTGGTGGCACAGAGACAACTGAATCTGTGGGTTAGAAACCAGCCTGGTCTACATAAATAAATAAACAAACAAATTAAATAAATAAATAAGGGATTATACAGGACTCTGGAACTGCTTAAAGCTGTACACGGAACCAAATCATTTGCAAAATTTAATCCACTTTCTGGATTCATAGAAGTTAAGAAACTCAAAATCATCAAGTCATCCACAGGAATTACCCTGCAAGCTTATGTTAAGTGAATTAATATTTGCTAAGTGTTGTGCAGGTATTAGTAGGAGACAGAAGATCCAGAACATAAACCCAGATTTGTTTGAGTTCAAACTCATTGATTTGAGTTGCCCCTTCCTGCCAAGTAGTACAGGAGCAGAGAGTGCTCGGGTTCTAAGTCTGGTATTCTATTGCTTTTTCCTAATTCCTGTTTTTTTCCAAAAGAAATTTTCGAACTCAGTTCCTTGCCCTTTTCTATCATCAAACCTTTTGGGAATCCTGTTCCGATTAAAAAGTAAGTCACACTGTACTGTTCAAGGGGCTAGGACAGCATCGGATTCATTAGGATCATTAGCAAACATTATGGAAATCCTTATCCTAACATGGCAGGAAGGATTCATCTTGGGTTACTCTTACCAGCAAAAGTAAAACATCCACATGCTATGAGAAAAATGTAGAGTCAGTTTAACTGATTACCTTTCTCGCTGCCACACCTTGCTCCCCCACAAGCATCCACACCCTGGGGCAGAGGGTGTAACATGGTGGTAGAGCATGTGCTTAGTATGCATGGGCCTCTGGGTTCAATCTCCAGTGCCAAAAAGAAGAAAAATAATCAATATAGACTGTGTAAGCCAAACAGTGAATAGGCCTAGAACTGCAGGAAATTCCTGGTTAGTCAGATGTAAAGACTGACCTATGTTCTTAGTTTTAATTACTCTGCTTTTTAAAATTGGCAATAGTTTTACCTAGTCCCCAAATTTAAGATTATAAAAAAGCATGACATGAAAAATCTCTACCTCTGCCCCTTCTCTTTCTATTTCCCACTTCCATACTCCCTAATAACCTCTGGTGTTTCCTCAGTTCCTTTTCATAAGTCTCCTAAATTTCTTTATCCATGTGCAAGGAAACATGCATAGAGTCATTATACTTCTCCTTCATACAAAGGTTGATTATGGCATTAACCGTTTTGCTTTTGATGCTGAACAGAGCAGTAGGGTTTAAGAGACTTTTTCATGTCACTACAAAAAAAGTTCCTTATTCTTTTCCACAACGATAGACTATTGTATCTACATGTGCCACAACACCTAGCTTCTTCCATGGTTTTGAAATTCAGTCCCCTCTAGGGAGATATTTGGGTCATTTCAGTACCATAATGAATAGGACTAGAGGAATAAGCTTTGATCTGAAAATCAAAAGAAGCACCTTACTACCTTCAACACAAGTATTCAGCTACTTATAGATCCCTTTTGGCGTGCTCCACCTCTCCTTTCAGATGCCAAGATAGCCTGCCTTAAGATATGGGGTGGTGGGATCGCTCAGCAGTTAAGAGCACTGACTGCTCTTGCAGAGGACTCAGATTTGGTTCCCAGCACCCACATGACAGCTAACAACTGTCCATAACATCCGTTCCAGTGGATCTGATGCCCTCTTCTGGCCTGGCTGGCATTGCATAACATGGGTGCACTTACACATATGCAGGCAAAACAAACACACATAATAAAAATAAATTAAAATTTTAAAAATAAAAAAAAATTAACCCACATTTTCCCTTTTGTGCAGAGCAAGGCTAAGGAGCTGCCTCTTTCTGCTGTGCGCTTTATGGAAGAACTGGGTGAATGTACCTTTGGGAAAATCTACAAGGGCCATCTCTACCTCCCAGGCATGGACCATGCACAGCTGGTTGCTATCAAGACCTTGAAAGACTATAACAATCCCCAGCAGTGGACAGAGTTTCAACAGGAAGCCTCACTGATGGCTGAACTACACCACCCCAATATTGTCTGCCTGCTGGGTGCTGTCACCCAGGAACAGCCTGTGTGTATGCTGTTTGAGTATATGAACCAGGGGGATCTCCACGAGTTCCTCATCATGCGATCCCCACATTCTGACGTTGGCTGTAGCAGTGATGAAGATGGGACTGTAAAATCCAGCCTGGACCATGGAGATTTTCTGCACATCGCAATTCAGATTGCAGCTGGCATGGAATACCTGTCTAGTCACTTCTTTGTGCACAAGGACCTTGCTGCTCGCAATATTTTAATTGGAGAACAGCTGCATGTAAAGATATCAGACCTGGGGCTTTCCAGAGAAATTTACTCTGCTGATTACTACAGGGTGCAGAGTAAGTCCTCGCTGCCCATTCGCTGGATGCCCCCTGAAGCCATCATGTACGGCAAATTCTCCTCTGATTCTGATATCTGGTCTTTTGGGGTTGTGTTGTGGGAGATTTTCAGTTTTGGACTCCAGCCGTATTATGGATTTAGTAACCAGGAAGTGATAGAGATGGTGCGGAAACGGCAGCTGTTACCGTGTTCTGAAGACTGCCCGCCCCGGATGTACAGCCTCATGACAGAGTGCTGGAATGAGATTCCTTCCAGGAGACCTCGCTTCAAAGATATCCATGTCCGGCTTCGGTCCTGGGAGGGGCTCTCAAGTCACACCAGCTCTACTACTCCCTCAGGCGGAAATGCCACCACGCAGACCACCTCCCTCAGTGCCAGCCCCGTGAGTAACCTCAGCAACCCCCGATTTCCCAATTACATGTTCCCGAGCCAGGGAATTACACCACAGGGCCAGATCGCTGGTTTCATTGGCCCAGCGATACCTCAGAATCAGCGCTTCATCCCCATCAACGGATACCCAATACCTCCTGGATACGCAGCCTTTCCGGCTGCCCACTACCAGCCTGCAGGTCCTCCCAGGGTGATTCAGCACTGCCCACCTCCCAAAAGTCGCTCCCCAAGCAGCGCCAGTGGGTCGACCAGTACTGGCCATGTAACCAGCTTGCCCTCATCAGGATCCAACCAAGAAGCAAATATTCCTTTGCTACCGCACATGTCAATCCCAAATCACCCTAGTGGAATGGGTATCACCGTTTTTGGCAACAAATCTCAAAAACCCTACAAAATAGACTCAAAGCAACCATCTTTGCTTGGAGACTCCAATATTCATGGACACACAGAATCTATGATTTCTGCAGAACTGTAAAATGTGTCTCTTGTAAATACAATATACAGGACAAAGTAGAAAGTGGTAGAAAAGATTTATATTCAAATGTTTTTATTGAAGTAAGGCTCTCATTTAGCAGACATTGCAATAAGTATCTTCTGTGAAGTTTAACTGTGTCTTACAGGACAGACACTAGCCAGGAAAAAAAAAAAAAAAGCCAACAAGGCATTGTGGGATTTACAGTCCTCACATCCTCATGATGCAGGACATGGTGTTGGGACTGGAACAGATGGTTTCATGTCCTGAAAACTGCAAAACCCATGAAGAAGAAAAGAACCTTGTGATTAATTAAATAGCAAACCAAAAAGAAAGTCAAACGGCTGTATGTGTTTGCCTTCAGTCACCATGACTGGTCTTGCCCCAAAATGTATAGACTGTAACATTTGTCTACCTGCTGTCTCTGCTTCAGGGCATATGTTCAGGAATTAGACTGATCCAGTTTAGACTCTATGCATGTTTGAATGGAAGTGGTGTTCACAATCAATGAGGGACCTTTAGGCCAAATTTTAAATATCAGATGAAAATAAGCCATACATAAAGACACATGTCACATCCCCTAAAGCCCACTGAGTAGCAGGGCTTCCCTTGGGAAGGTTAGACTATCCCTTTGTGACCCTCCTCTTCTGATCATGAAGGCCTTTTCCATAGTTCCCCTTTCTGCCGTGTGTTTACACAAGCCCTTGAAAGCACACGGGCCATAGATATTTTAAAAAGCTAGGTGTGGGTGCTGGAACTGACTGTTGATTAAAAAGTTGGGTTGTTGCATTAGAAATGGGGCACCAAAGAAGGCACTGTTGGGAAACTGGTCCCTCAGCCAAGACCAGTGTCCATGGGAGAGGAACAGTGGTTGGTTCCCATTCTGTTGTGACAACCTCATTAAGAGCTTCCCTGGACCAGGAACATGCAAAGCAGGTGTGGCTAAGGCAAGCACATTCATGCCTTGAAGCCAGTTTACAAGTTGCCCCAGGTCTCAGGATGATTTACCATCAATGGACTGTAGGCAAGAGGAAAACCCTGTGATAATAGCTGGTAAATTTAAAGTCTCTCACTTTTCTTTTTCTTTCTTTTTGTTTTCCTGGGAATGTTCACAGATTTTATTCTAGCACTAAGAATTATAGCAATTTATTCACAGAGCTAGTTGGACTCCAAAGACAATTTCTGTTTTGCAAAGCGTTATAGGATTTCCAAAAACAAACACAGTTCTTATTTCAGAGATTATAAAGAACTGAATTCTTCAACTTGGCAAACAAGCAGCATGATCGTTTTTGCCTTCGTTAGAGTGTGGTATCAAGTGTGCCTCTCCTGGCATTTACCTGTCAACCACCTTCTTACCAAGTATAGAATTCTTATGGGATTCAAGGTCTATATAGGAAGGAATTTTATATTTGAGTTTTCTCTTGTTAAAAAAATAACTCCTTTATTCTAAAAACAATGTCTACAAGTCTTGTTTTTATTTTAGAGCTATAAGAGATTTACAGACTTACAGGATATAAAGTAAATCCTGGAAATATCTCATGGGGGGAATGTAAGAGAAAAAGAAAGACCTTGATGTTTCTGCTTTTAAGAATATAATTATCATAGGAAATCTGTCTACCAAAATGTACGGCAATTTTCCCAAACCCAAGTCTTCAAGCAATAAACATGAACTTATAGGTACTGTGAATTCAAAGAGTTGGCTATATTCAGATTTGCTGGGAAATGAATTAAGACCTATTTTGTGGCATGGATAAGCTGATTCTGATGTAACATTTCTTAACATTAAGTAGAGGAGAATATTTGTATCCTTTTGTTGCTATGCAACTGTTTAATGATGAAGCTTCAAACCACAATTTTGTATATCATATGACAATCAATTGTTTTCCAAGAATATTTATTTTGAGTAAACACAATTTCAGTGGATCTAAGTCTTTTGAGAAGTCCCTTAAAGGGAGATTAGCATTCCATGAGCCAGTAAAATACCTTCTCTGGAAAGTCATTCTTATGGTTAAAAAAATAAATTCAACCTAGTTTTTATAAATAACTATAACATATATTTTTAAGCCTTTTATAATAACTGAAATCATTAAGGTGAGCAAACTAAATTTTAAAACCACTTGTTATAATGTATTTTAAAACAATGCTGCAGTGCTACAGCATACAGTCTCTTTTGTATTAAATGGTACTTTTTTCACAAGCTAAAAAAATATCTTTTGCCTTGTTAACAATGTTTTGTAAGATGACTTTATTTTCAGGTTTTTTTTCTCTTTGCACAAAACTGTTTATGGTTTGTATCACAGAAGTGAAAATATATCTCTGCATTTTTATATCTGGTCTGTTTCCTTATTTTCTTTGTTTGCTTGTTTTTAAATCAATATAGAGTTTCTGCAAATATATAATAGCAATAACAAGATGTCTCACCTTACCATATCTGTCCTTATTTTCACTGCATGCATTTAATCACTGTATTACTTGATGTTTGATTGTTATTATGGGCATTCCAAATAGAAAAAAGTGTGGACTTGTAATGACCAAAAAGACTATTTTCTATTGAGGATATATGCATTTGTATTTCACACACCAGAGATGATATTAAACACTGATTATTTTATGCTGCTGTTTATTAAAATGTTTACTATAAAATATGTCCTGAATATTACTGTCACAGAAGTATTTGGGAAATTTAATATTATTTCTCTTAATAACTGACATTTTTTACAAAGAGGAATCACAATTCCTAATTTAGTCTTACTTCAAATATTTTTTTTTTTTTGGTCTTTTTGAGACAGGGTCTCCCTGTAGCCCCAGCTGTCCTGGAACTCACTATGTAGACCAGGCTGGCCTTGAACTCACAGAGATCCGCCTGCCTCTGCCTCCCGAGTGCTGGGGTTAAAGGCATGCGCCACCACACCGGGCACTCCAAATATTTTTTAAAGTAGACTTTTTTTTTTAGTAGAGTTGGGGGCTGGGACTGTAGCTGAGTGGTAGAACACGGGCCTAGCATGCATTATTCCCTAGGTTCAATCCCCACTACTACAAAGTAAAGCTGATCTTGGTATTCTTTTGCTAGTGACTATAGGTAGAAGGTAGAATCTCAGAGGTTTTGTAGCCAAATACTATCTCCCGATAGATGGCAAGCTTTGGACTTTCAAAATCAAAATAATACATGTATTTGTATTTACAATGGAATGTAAAAACTTGGAAATAGGACTAAAGTTGCAGTATTTTCTGCCTTGATGTTTCCATATGAACTTATAAAACTCATGTTTTAAGACTCTAAAGAAGAACAAGCTGTGTACATCGTGTCATGTCCACATTGATAGAATAAATGTGGCCATTTAATTATCACAGCTTATCTTTATGACCTTATTTGCCCAAAAGAAAGAGCTCCCCATCTGGAGATCAATACGCACTGTCAAGGAAAATGAGTATCATCATGAAAGTTCAAAGGACTTGTCCATTTCTGCTGTTTAATACAGAAGGGAGCACAAGAAAACCTTCAGGGCCTTCTCCATCTGTTTTAGGTACAACCCCTGTTTCAACCATCAAACTCAATAAAGGAACCACGTCCCACGGCAGTAAGTAAGGTCTGTGTGCCTTGGGTTTTTCCCTCTCACTTGAATGCCTGGATCTGCCCTTCACTCCCACTTCTGTCTCTCCAGGCTCCTGTTCCCATCCCTTCAACTCTAAGTCCCTTGATTCTCGTAATTCCCTAATCACTAACATTCTCAGGCTCCCTGCACCAAGCTCCCATAATTGCCTGCTATGAGGCAACAGATGCTCACTCAGAAGAGTTCTGCCCTCTACTTACCTTCAAGGATGATGACCTATCTTGGTGCTCAAAGTGGGGTTCCAGAATCAGACACCAGCAGCACCCAAGAACTTGTTAGAAATGCAAATTATCAAGTCCTTGTGTCAAATACTAAACCTACATTTCTAGGAGTAGGAATCATCAATTTGGAATTTTAAGAAACTTCCAGGTGTTTCCAATAGATTCTGAAGACAAGGAACTACAGAATTCAAAGAAATGAGTGGAGATGGGTGGCCTTTACCTCTTCAGTAATGCAGTATACACATATCATTCTAGCCACTTTATTCCTCTTAAAGAGCACCTAGTCAACTGAAACCCAAGCACTAAAACTGAACCATTTGATAATCAGTTGTATTTTTCCAAGGCTGGGACTGTAACTCAGTTGATAATGCATTTACCTAGAATGCAAGGTCACCAACACTACCACCCCCCCCCCAAAAAGCTATATTTTTCTGTAGTTGGATAAAAAATTAACAACACGGCTGACAAGATGGCTTAGCAGGTAAAGGGCCTTGCCCAGCAAACCTGACAACCTGAGTTTGATCCCTGGAATCCATGTAAAGGTGGAGAAAATTTATCGCTCACCTTCGTATGTGTGCTATGTCATACATACACATAGCACACACACAGTAATTAAAAATTAAAAATAAATAAATGAAATGAGCAGTACAGACTAAGATTATAGGTTAGTGGTAGGGCTTGCCATTATAGTTTAGGAGGCCCCAGGAAGGAAAGAGGAAGGAAGGAAGAAAGGGATCATGATCAGAGAAGCTATTTTCTTGGTACACCTTTTTGGGTTTCTAGACTGATAACAAAGAAAAACAAAAACAAAAACAAAAACAAACAGAGAAAAAACCTCCCCTCACTGCTGAACCTTAACAGAGATCCCTAAAGACAGGAAATCTCTATAGGGCAAGGCCAGCCCCTAGTCCACATCATGCTGGAAGTACAGACACCCCCTCTCCCCTGCTGTGCTTCCTGTGAACCTCGTCCAGTAGGGGGAGGTGATCCCCTACATCAGGTGCAGTCCATTAGGGTTGGGCAAGCTGGGAGCAGTCACCTGTGCAGGCCAGGCTCCGAAGGTATACAGGGCCTGTAACTCAGAGAGAAGACAGCATGGCGGGTCCTGTGGTGAGAGGATGAAGTTCATATTCTTCTTAATTTATAGAGCAGTGTTTTCAGCCCACAGCTCAAATTCTAAAATAGCAGCAGATTCGAGGAACCTAAGGAGCAAGCAGCACTCGTAAGGGGTTTTGAAGGCTGAATCAGACTGCACCTGAAGTTTGTTACCATAAATTCCTAGAGTATTGGGACACTGCTCACTCAGGAGAGAACCTTATAAACCATCAAGGCACTCAAGGCCAAGGTAATCCTCTGGGAAATTAGGCTTCAAAACATGGAGACATCCAGGAAGAAGGACTGCTGACACATTTATGACTAGTTAATCTTTTTAAAAATTATTTATTTAATAACCATATAATTAGGAGAAGCATTTCAAGACAACAGCATTGACATATTCAATAACAATTTCCATAGCTAAGAGGCATCTGTTTCAAAATTGGCTGTACATTTTTAGGTTTACATATGAATTATTACGCTTATATGATCTTTAACTCATTATAAACTCTATAAGACATAAAATTAAATGAGGTTCCAACGTTTAAAAAAGATCTCCACTTCG
>NW_008336313.1:5163670-5164574 GCF_000622305.1 Nannospalax galili | reverse complement strand
CACCTGTGTATGTCTATAAAGTCATCAGGTAGATTTCAATGGTAATGTTAACCACCTCTACTAATTAATATGACATAAACTTTTATGCTTCCTCAATTAAGCAAATTTTTATTCTTTTTCATCAAAAGTAACTCATTTTTTAAAATTTATTGATTTGTGTGTGTGTGTGTGTGTATGTATTTCATACAGAACATCCCAAACAATCTTATTCATCGATATACCCAAATCCCAAGTGACACTGTCCCTTGCTCCGCCCCCCAAGCAGGAGCCCATATATTCTGTCATCCCTGTTACTGTCCACTGTGTTGTCAGTGCCCCCAGCCATTCCCCAATGCTTATCCATCCTCTGAGTCTAGTCAACCTATCTACAGTTCCTTGTTTTAGGAATACCAGCTCTTCCTCATCTAGCAGCAAGCGGTTGCAAACATTCCTTTAGATAAAACTGGGGTCTGCTGTTCATTTTCCCAGTTCTATGCTAGGTTATTGTCTGGGAGTCTCTTGGCCCACCCTGGCCAACAACTCAAAGGAAGGTATCTCCTATCTGGCATTGTTGCTTGTTATATAGCCTTTAGCTATACATATGGACTCTTGAAAAATTATATTGGCCCTTTTAATCTTTGGTTATATTTTCCTATTGGGTGTTTAAGGCCATACATTTGGCCCAGATAAACTAATTTATTTTTACTCTTAAGGTTGTTTGAGGATCTGTTCCTCAGGGGTCACATGGGCTTGGGAGGAGCCCCTGACTCCTTTCTTTTACCAGTTCCGCCTATGTGAAGATAAGTCAAAGGTCCTGCTTGACCATGGCTGTCTTAGCTTGGAAGCATGGAGGAAATGATTCCTGTGTGTTGACCCTCTTCTTTGTAGACTGGACACTGGTTGATGTCCATGTTCTCCTCAGCTG
>NW_008336313.1:5160639-5161831 GCF_000622305.1 Nannospalax galili | reverse complement strand
GTCTTTCCATCTTCTGATGTCTTCCTCAATTTCTTTCTTTAAAGATTTAAAATTTTCATTGTAGAGGTATTTAATGTCTTTGGTCAGGTTTATTCTGAGATATTTTATTTTATTTTGGCAGCTATTGTGAAGGGGAGTGTTCGCTTTCTCTGATTGCTTGTTATTGGTATATAGAAAGGCTATAGACTTTTGTAGGTCAATTTTGTAACCTGCCACTATACTGAGCATGTTAATAATTTCTAGGAGTTTTCTGGTAGATTTTTTGGCATCTCTTAGATATAATATCATATCATATGCAAAAAGGGTAATTTGATCTCATTTTTCCCAATTATTACTCCTTTAATTCCCTGCTCTTGTCTTATTGCTCTTACAAGAGTTTCAAGCACTACGTTAAAGAGAAATGGAGATAGTGGACAGCTTTGTCTGGTTCCTGATTTCAGTGGGCATGCTTCCAGTTTTTCTCCATTTATAATGATGTTGGCTGTGGGTTTGTTGTATATGGCTTTAATTATGTTGAGGTATATTCCCTCCAGTCCAATTCCCTCTAGGACTTTGAACATAAATGCATGTTGAATTTTGTCAAAGGCCTTCTCTGCATCTATTGAGGTGACCATGTGGTTCTTGTCTTTGAGTCCATTTATATGATTTATGACACTTATTGACTTACGTATATTGAACCATCCCTGCATCTCTGGGATAAAGCTGACTTGATCATGGTAGATGATCTTTTGATGTGTGTCTATATGTGGTTTGCAAGTATCTTGTTGAGAATTTTTGCATCTATGTTCATTAAGGATATGGGTCTATAGTTTTCTTTTTTGGTTGTATCTTTACCTGGCTTTGGTATTAGAGTGATGCTGGCTTCATAGAAGGAATTTGGAAGTTCTCCCTCCATTTCTATCTTTTTGAATAAATTAAGTAGTATTGGATATAGATCTTCTTTAAATGTCTGATAGACTTCTGCTATAAATCCATCAAGTCCTGGGCTTCTTTTAGTCAGGAGGTTTTGTATTACTGTTTCAATTTCTTTTTGTGTTATGGGTCTGTTTAAGGTGTTAATCTCTTCTTGGTTTAGTTTTGGTGGTTCCCATGCCTTTAGATATCCGTCCATTTCTTTTAGGCTTTCAAATTTAGTAGCAAATAGGTTTTTAAAGTATTCACTTAAAATGTTCTGTATCTTTCTAGTGTCTCT
>NW_008336313.1:5157615-5158661 GCF_000622305.1 Nannospalax galili | reverse complement strand
ATTCTTTTATCATGTTTATAATTGTTCTTTTGAGTTCCATGTCCTGCATTATCTCTAGGGGGTTCTCATTGTTCTCCTCTAGAGGACTATTGATTTTGGTGGTCATAAGTTATTTTGGTTTTTCATGTTATTTTTTTCTCTATATGATTTTGACATGCGAATTTCTTTTGTAGTTTCTGATTCTTGTGTGAGACTCAAGCCTTCAAGTTTAGGTCTGCTTCTTTTTTTTAACTTTATGTGTCTTTGTTGTTTACTTTTTTGGCATGACAGCCTGGTTCATCTGAGCTTCTGGTTCTCTCTTTTGATTTTATTTTGGAGTGGTCGGATTGCTTTTGTCTTCAGTAGTTCCACAGAGGCCCATTTCAGATGAGGATCAAATGCTCTCAGGCTTTCTCCTAAGGTTTGGATCCCTCCAGGAAAGATTTTGGCCTCATGATTTTGGGGGTTGGACTGGCCTGGGAGCAGGGCCCAGGAAAGATGCTGGTCTTGGGCAGCTGGTGGCCATGACACTCAGAGATGCAAAGGGAGACGGGAGTGGGAAGAAGCCCCAAGAGATCCTGGGGACTGCACTGAGGGTGGTCCTAGGTTGGTCTGGATGCAAAGGAACAGGAAGCAGTGGTTTGTCCCCCAGTGTCTGGGGCACCAAGACAAGTAATGGGACAGGATCCAGGCTAGCAGGAGAGACAGGCGGGGGAGATGGGAGGGTGAATGAGGCTGGGGGAGTCAAGGTTCAGAGGGCGAGATGGACTTACCCAACAAGAGGCCAGTGGGTAGTGCAGGCCCAGGGAAACAGAGGGAAGTGATGGCAGGACCAGGCCCAGAGGACTCCTGAGGACCTCAGGTAGGAAGTTTATGTCATGGAAGATTTTTCTTTCCCCTTCGACTATAATAGAGATTTTGGCTTGGTATAGAAATCTGGGTTGGCATCTGTGGTCATTTAATACTGGAAACACTTTGGTCCAAGCTCTTCTGGCTTTCATAGTTTGTACTCAAAAGTCAGCTTTAATTCTGATGGGTTTTCCTTTTGTGTGACTTATTTTTCTTTT
>NW_008336313.1:5153072-5156786 GCF_000622305.1 Nannospalax galili | reverse complement strand
CAGATGAGGATCAAATGCTCTCAGGCTTTCTCCTAAGGTTTGGATCCCTCCAGGAAAGATTTTGGCCTCATGATTTTGGGGGTTGGACTGGCCTGGGAGCAGGGCCCAGGAAAGATGCTGGTCTTGGGCAGCTGGTGGCCATGACACTCAGAGATGCAAAGGGAGACGGGAGTGGGAAGAAGCCCCAAGAGATCCTGGGGACTGCACTGAGGGTGGTCCTAGGTTGGTCTGGATGCAAAGGAACAGGAAGCAGTGGTTTGTCCCCCAGTGTCTGGGGCACCAAGACAAGTAATGGGACAGGATCCAGGCTAGCAGGAGAGACAGGCGGGGGAGATGGGAGGGTGAATGAGGCTGGGGGAGTCAAGGTTCAGAGGGCGAGATGGACTTACCCAACAAGAGGTCAGTGGGTCGTGCAGGCCCAGGGAAACAGAGGGAAGTGATGTCGGGACCAGGCCCAGAGGACTCCTGAGGACCTCAGGTAGGAAGTTGGTTGGTCTGGATGCAAAGGATCAGGAAGCAGTCATCACTAGTTCATCTTAATCACTTATGAGCTTGCTTGTTCACAACAATGTACCATAACATTTACTGATCAGGCCTGACAAGATGTGGACCCTTACCTAACTGAATATGTAAATGAACACACTACAGAGAAACCCCCTCTTTGAAAATTAGATAAGACATTGCTTAGATTTTTTCCAAACAACAGTACCATGATGTGCAGAAATAAAAACTCAGGGAATATTCAATGTAAGTTTTCAATATTCAGATATTCAAATGTCAGTTTTCGTGGGCCTGTGTACTTGACTGTAAATTTTGAGACAAAAGCCATAGATTAAGGCTCAAGTTCTCCCAGCCTTAGAGAACATGGAATTTGGGTCAGAAACAGCAGAGGTGTGTCTGCTGTGAGTGCCTGTGCTGGGTTTTCAGAAGGTCAAGCTGTCTCATGGCACAGAGAAAAGAGGCCTAACTGAAACAGTCACTCACCAGACCTTAGCTCAGGCATGCCATAGATCGCAGCTGCTCCATCACACAAGTTCTGAGACCAAACCTGATGGTAAGACATGGATCAATTCTTTATCTGTTCTGAAGCACTGAAGGACACACAGTCATGGGTCTTGGAAGATAGCACTAATCGCTCTTTTTAATTTTTTAAAATTCATTTTTGAGATTCATATATGAGACTGTTATTTATATCATTTCTACTGTTCCCTCACCCACCTCCAACTCATTGTACTCCCTCCCCAACTCCCTTTCAATTTTGTGACCTCTTCTTTAATTTTACACACACACACACACACACACACACACACACACCCTACTGAGTCCATTTAGTGGTTGTATATACGTATGTTAGGGCTGAGCACTTGGGACTGGACAGCCTATCAGGGAGCTCATCCCTGGAGAAGCTGATTCTTGCTTTCTCAGCAGCCATTGATTGCCTGTAGCTCTTCATCTAGTGGTGGGAGCTTGTGAAATTTCCCTCATCCACGTGGGCACATCCAATGGTGTTGTCATTGCATAGGCCTTGCTTAGGAACCGTATTGTTTAGATTTCATGGGTGCAGCTTCCTTGTCAGGTGTAGAAGACACTGTCTAGCAGCAGGTGACCTGGTCCGCTGCCTTTTATAATCTTTCTGTCCCCATTTGCACAATGTTCCTTGAGCCTTACACATAGGGATTGCATTGCAGATGAATCAGTTAGGGCTAGGTACCCAACAGTCACTTATTCTCTGCATTTTGTATAGTTGCGAAACTTTGTAAGTCTTCATCTGTTGCAAAAAAAAAAAAAAAAAAAGCTTCTTTGATGAATGGTGATACAATTTTCTGTGAATATAAGGACAGATATTTAGAATACAGTTAGAAATTTGTAGCTGGAGAGATGGCGGCTCAGCAGTTAAGAGCACTGACTGCCCTTGCAGATGACCCGGGTTTGATTCCCAGCATCCACATGGTGGCTAGCAGCTGTCCATAGCTCCAGTTCTAGGGGAATCCAATGCCTTCTGACTTCCACTGGCATTGCACAACTCAGGTGCACTTACACATAATTAGGCAATACATATAAAATAAAAATAATAAAATATTGCAAAAGAAATTATATTCGTTTAGGAAAGTGGTAGTAGTAGGTTTTTCTCTAGGATCTATGATAACTTCAGCCACTGGTAGTTAGCTAGGTTTACAGTACCAGGCATGAATTCACTCCTGTTGAGTGGGTCTTAAGTCCTGTTAGACTTTTATTGGTTAAATCCAAGATAAAAGTGGCACTATTGCACCATTGGGGATATTTTGATGAATCCTGGGCATTGTTGTAGGCTGACTGTAGGTTAGGTAAGACTGTTGATTGCTTTTCTCCTTTAGCAAGTTGCATAGCACCTTCCAATACTATGAGAGCTAGTCTTCGGGGAGGAAGCTTCTAGGTCGGTTCCAGCTCAATTCCTGTGTCTGAAGTATGTGGTGTCTCCAACAATAACATCTTATCTTCAAGTTCTGTGAGGCAACCAAGAGCTATAACAATAGCCTATATTGTTTGGGGAGTCTCTGGACTACCCTGGCCAACAACTTGAATGAAGTCTTCCAATATCTGGCTCTGGGGGTTTTTGCTAGACAGCCTACAGCTGTACACACATATATGTATTTTTAAATAAGGTTATAAAAATACATTAATATACTAGTTACTCTTTAAAAATTTCCTCAGTTGATGTACAAAACAATGGGTTTCATATGACTTCAAACATATGCCATCATACTTTGCTCACAATCATCCCCCATTAGCCTGCCTTGTGCCCCCTCACCTTCTCACTTGTCCCCTTCCTTTGTTTGGGGAAGCAAACAAAGCAAACATAAGGTCCGGTCTCCACGTGTTTAAGTCCACCCTGCAGGACAGATGAGGGTACAGAAATCAAGTACTCCACTGGGGCTTCAGCACGCTCGGCGCTGCCAACAGTGAAATTCATAGCAGACAGCTGCTGAGAGGTTGGGCCACACACTGACCTCAGGCTCAGTGCTATCAGACTCTGCTAGGTAACCTCAGGTGATGGAGTCAGATCCTAGTCACAGATGATAGGCCTATTGATTACTCTATCCTTCACTGTCCAACTGAGCCTCCTTCTTCCTGACTGGCGTGTGCCTGTCAGCCATCTCTCTCTAGGACTGCCTGAATCAATCTTGACATGATTGTTCCTTGCTCTTGGGTCTCCAGGTAGCCCAGTCTTAAAAGGTGAGTTCCCTCTCAAGATGTCTAGACATACCCTCAAAGACATGAGGAGTGACAGAATGAACCTCTTCTTGACTGCTGACCTGTCACACAGGTGCAATCACTGTCTCACCAAACCCCTCAGCTGAACTTGTCCCATGGGCAGACTGCCGTTCTTGGGGCCACACATCTTTCCTTTTGTATAAGGTTTCTGATTCCTTCCCTGCACCAGGGAGCTGCCTCTGCAGCTGTATGTTGCCCTCCTGTTTCTCTGTGCTTTTCATTTGCCCTATCACCCTCTTGTGATTTCAGAGGCCCCTCCAATCGTCTGTCTTTAGAACCAAGTCTATTCTTTGTTATCCTAACTCATCTCATTCACTGACTCACACTGCTTCTAATGGTCAGCTTACCCCCAGAAGCCCAACGCTAATCGCCCTTCCCAACAGAGCTCATAAAAACTTGAAGATACATGACTAGACCACCTACCACTCAGTCAGAACAGCCTACTGGTTAGTGAAACGTATT
>NW_008336313.1:5119317-5152915 GCF_000622305.1 Nannospalax galili | reverse complement strand
TTTTCTATTTTCTATCACATGGTCTAAGCAAAGCATCATAGTTAAAATGAAGAATTCTAGGCTAAAGGCATAGGAAGTGGTAAGTCCTCTGGGTTCAATTACTAGCATCAAACAAGGAAAGAGGAAGGAAAGAAGGAAGAAGGAAGGAAGGAAGAAAGGAAGGAAGGGAGGGAGGGAGGGAGGAGAGAAGGAAGGAAAGGAGGGAGGGAAAGGAAAAGAAAGAAGAAAAAAAGGAAAGAATTATCTTCCATCACTTTTTGGTGGTCATATGACCTTTTGACTTTTTTTCACCTGAACTCATATCTGTTTCATAGAATTCTTATGAAATTTAAATGAGCTAATTCACAGTAACTATAGAGAAAAGAACCTGACACAAAGTTCTCAGAAAATCTGTTCAATACAATTTTATAGCTTTTCTATAATACCAATCTTTCAGAGCATTTAGTAAGAATATACACAAATACATCAGAAGTATCCAGCATGTAGTTGTTCAAAAAAGCAGTAACACTGCAATTCCATGTATTTTACACAATTTTAATAAAGAGATACATTACATTATTTTCAAGTGTAGATAACAGAGCACAAAATAGTCTTTAATTATTCATGCCTGTGTTATAATGTAGAAACACCCAGTGCTGGTACCAAAGAGGGGGGAGTGGGAGGGGCTTAGCTCATCAATAATTTCCATTGTCTCTCTTCTAACCAGCCCTAATAAGCATACACTAAGTGAAAACAGTTTCAAGGCACATCTCTAAGCCATCCCTAAACCAGATGTCATCCCCTATCCCTTGAAGCTGGTTGCCACCTCAAAGCCTCTCCCATGTTGAATTTTTGGAACAACCCGGGGAGCAGCTGAGAACACCATAAGAAGGTATATTAAACTGATACACATGAACGAAGCCTAGGATAATTGTGCCCTTTAAACACCCATTCACAATTGTACTTCAATATTATAAATGCAGCATCTTTCAACAGATGGTGTTTTCCTGTGGGGAAATGAAAGGAGAACTGGTTCTCCTAAAACACTTCAGCACATGTAATGTTCCTGGCAGACCCTGCATTCCTTCATCACAGACACCTCCAGCATCTTCTCCTAACATGATTCTGAGCATGACTCTTCATAACTTCGATTATGGGGGTTTGAGTGCCAACCTGTCAGGAAATAAATTGGGTGCTTTTTAATGGCCAAGCTCCAAAACAAGCAAGGGGCTTCTACTGAGTTGTTACACAATTCCCACTCTGAAAAAGACCTTGATACTGAAGCTGTTATGATAAACTGCCGGTTTGCAAGGGACTGTCCCAGGTTTAGCACTGCAAAGTTCTTTGTCCCAGGCATCAAACCAGGGCTGTTGGTCACATTAGCCAAAGCAAAGATGGTAAAGTAAAAGCCAGTATGTACTGGTTCTAAATTCTTCTCTATTTCCACTTAGTTCTAAACAGAGGTTAGGATTCTGAACCAAGCATCTCACAAGGAGAGATCTAATTATTTTGTTAAATAATTCTGAAATCTGGGACTCCAGCTTTGCGAAGAGGAACCAAACATTTTTTCAGCTGAGGCTTTTATTAGTGAAAATAAATTTCTTAAAATGAGAAATCTCAGGAATTCAAGTCACTAGGCTCTTGCAGCCCACCTCTTTCTTCCTGTTTGATCTTTGAAGATTAGCGTTCAGTGCTTTCCATGACATTTATATTGAGGAAGGAATATAAGATTATTAAAAGCAGAGAAACTCAATATTAGGGACACACATCAAAAGGTCTTCAAGACAAAGAAGAGATCATATGATTTGAAACCAGTTACAAGAAGCATGTGTGCTGTGCTTCGTTTTCTAGTTAACAGTGTAACATACGTCAAAATATGATTTAAAACACTTCTTGCAGCTGAGCTGACATTTGGCGAGCCTCCATCTCCCTTTGCTCTTGAGGATGGGGGTTCAAATCCAAACGAAGTTAACACTTTGTACTGGGACATATTCCTCGTGGATGAGGAAAACAGTCTTTTGGTTTAAGTAAAATGAAAACATCTGTGCAAGTCCTGAGGGAAAGACTTATTTTTAAAAAGTGGGGGAAGGGACTCCTGGTTTTAAAACTGGAGACAGCCTCCGGAACACTGCAAACGTCAAATAATTACAGTGTTGCCTGGCTCACTGAAGATGATGAAAATTTATACGTACGCCCTTAGTTGATCTTGAATTGCATACCTACATTTATCCCCTTACCTTGTCCAAAGTCACATGTGGATAGCTAGCTATTTACTGGTTTCGAGTTCTTTTCCCAGTAAATCAGGGTAAACACAGCTCAGTGGCTGACCAACTTTCTGCCATACACTTGCCTTTGTCAGCACCTATGTCCTCTGGATAAAAAGTTAGATTAGTTCTCTATTGATGCAATCCAAAATACAAATTGAGCCTCCCTAATCCAAAACTCCAAAATGTGAAGGGTTCCAAAATCAGATCATTTTTGAGTGCCAGCATGAGGCTCAAATAGTTTCAGACTTTGGTGCATTTTAGATATCAGATTTTGGGGGGATTAGAGATGCTCACCCAGCAAAGTGTATACAAACCTTCAAAAGTCAGACTATTTTACAGCCTCTTCCATGTTCAAAACCAGCTACAGCCTGCACATGGGTCTCCAGCATCCTCTGAATCACTAACTTGTAGAAGATCTTAGTCACATTAGGGCTCACCTGACTCTGTCAGGCTCACCCAGAAAGCCTCTCGAAGGCAAATACCCCATATAACCTAACCACAGAAACAAAATCCATCACTCCACAATACTGAGGATGGAGCAAAGATTATAGATCTTGCAAGTTCTTTTTTTATAATTCTGCCTATCATGAAAGTAAAAAAGAAAACTCCTTTCAAACCTCTAGGCCCATTTTCAGGAGGAAAAGCTGTGAATGAAAACCTGAAAAGCAGTAAGACCTGTTTAAATCTACGCTCCACTTGAAAGGATGAAAGAACTAAATGACTACATAAAATTAATCATTTACTAGTTGGTAAGCATTTTTGAGTAATATACAGGGTGCTATTTTTCATAAGTTGCAGAAGTCAGAAACAATTTTTTTTTCAGTTTTTTTTATTCTTATTCTTTTATGAAGTTAGTTAAAAATTAATGAACAAGAAATTAAAGAGACTGTGCTGCAATTAAGTTAGAATATTCTAACTGAAAAACAATTACTGTGAAACTATTTACATTCTCATAGAATTATAAACATTTCTCAAGGAATACTTTACAGCACAACTTTTTTTTTTCATACAGAAGAATTCATTCCAAAGCAATTGACATTGAGACGTTTTCACATGCATTTCTAATATCTATATACATGACTATCACTGGTCACAGTCGCCCACCTTCTGAGCTCCTCGGCATCTGAGCATGAATACAAACTCGTCAGATAGACAGCCTTCCTCTCCCACTAGAGGCTCCATACTCTGCCATCCCCGTCACTGTCCACTGTGTTGTCAGCCCCCTCATCCATTCCCCCCTGTCTGCCCTTCTGGTAAATCTAGTCAGCCAGAGGTCCCTGTTCCAGGAGGGTCAGCTGTTCCTCATCTACAGCAATCCATTGTCAGTATTCCTTTGGATAGAATTGGGGTCTGCTGTTCATTTTTCCAGTAGTATGTTGGGTTAAATTTTTATTTATTTTACGTGTGTGAATGTTTTGCTAGCATATATGTAAGTGCACTTGTGTCCCGCAATGCCTGAGGAGACCAGAAGATGTGCTGTTCATTTTTCCAGTAGTATGTTGGGTTAAATTTTTATTTATTTTACATGTGTGAATGTTTTGCTAGCGTATATGTAAGTGCACTCGTGTCCCGCAATGCCTGAGGAGACCAGAAGATGGTGTGTTGGATCCCCTGGAGCCGGAATTACTGAAGGTTGTTAGCCAACATGTGGTACTGGGAACTGAACCTTGGCCTCTGCAAGAGCAGCCAGTGCTTTTAACCGCTAAGCCATCTCTCCATGGATAATGAACAAGAAAATGAATGGATGGATAATGCACAAGAAATGACAGAATACACCTTTAGTACCAAATGTATAGATGGGCACAACATTTCAAACAGAAGTGGTCTATCTTTCCTGGATAGACACTTTGGTGGAAAAGACGCTCAGAAAGTTAACAGGTAGAAATGCTGCCAAACAGTCAACAAAAGCAGAAACACAGATGCAGTTACTGTCACCAACCACTGGTAGCAGAAATCTGTTAAAGAAACACAGAGCGCTCACTTGTTAGAACATGGAACAGTGTATGGCAGTAAGCCTTGCAGTAGGAACAAGGGTGACAGAGCTAGATACCCTAGGTTTGAACCCTGGCTCTGCTGCATTCCAATTGTCAATTATTTAGTGTCTCTGTGCCCCAGTGTTCCTCATCTGTAAACTCAAATCATGAGCACCTACTTCCTACACTTTTCTTGGAGGGTGAAATTCCCACAAAGCACTTAACACAATGCCCAGCTCATGTCAAGTGTTGATTTACTCTTCATCAGGTAGGAATTATTTCTCTTGTTTCTCACAATGACCCTCCAAGTGTTACCATTAGCTCATGCCATGCCAGCACGTCAAGCTCCGAGTATTCTGGGCAGAGGGCGTCAGGATTGAACAAACAATCACACCATCATGAAGTGGGAGGAAGGACTTCGACTGTGACTTTATTGTTTGAGACAAGAGTTTAAATACTTTTTCAGTAGAGGAGGTGGAGTCAGGACACATGATATTGGGATCTCCTGTCTGTAAGGCTAGTTTTTGGGTCAGGTGCACCTTTTCTCAGAATCAGGAGAAAGTCCTTGTGATAAACAATTCCAGGAAATACCACAGATACCCAAGCTCTTACAAGGGGGAGGCAGAGGTCAGGACGCCATGTCCCTGCACCTGCCAACACTGGCAAATGCCAATTTTTTTTTTCTAAGGAAGGTAACTCTGTCTTAGGTCGTTCCGGAGGGGTCACCCTTACCCGTCACTGGGAGACCTCTTCCCTGTCTTAGGCGGGAGCCCTCTCACAGAAAGTTGCCCGTCATTGAGAATACCTTCATCTTTTGTGTAGCATCTGAGGCCACACCTGTGGGACATCTGTATGGTTGTGTGAAAACTTAAAAGGACTTGTGGGGTAACAGTTTGTCGGGATTAAATTCCTCTGAGCTTTCTACACAAGACCCAAAAACACAAAGATCATAATGAGTATGAAATTGACAGTCAGTGATAAGGAGCCTGTCCACCTCTGTGTCCATCCTCCAGTTCTTACCATGGTACTCCATCATCTTTCTGCTGATATGGCAGGGACCCTGGTTTCAATAATGGATACAATTTGTTAAGTAAGAACCTTAGTAAAATTTGCAAAGGTAAGAAAGGCATTCAATTGTTTTACAGTATTGGAGGCATTTTGTACATGGTAATGGGTAACACAAATATGATGAAAGAAATGAGAGCATGTTAGCTGTTACATAGCCCAAAGGGCATCAACTTGTTCTTGTAACAAGGCAGTTTGTTGATTTAAGTTCATGAGTCCAAGTTGTATGTTACACTGAGTTCTAAGTTTGCAGGACTTCACTAACTTCTCAACTGTGGAAGCTGTAACCGCAGTCTGAGACAGGCGATGCTAGCAGCGATGGCAGCAGTAGAAATGATGGCTATGCTAATGATAGCTGCTGTTATTCCAAAACCTCTTTTGCTTCTGTGCAATATCAGTTCAGCACCTGGGGGAAAAACACAAACAGCTCTTCCTCATCTACGACAATCCATTGTCAGTATTCCTTTGGATAGAATTGGGGTCTGCTGTTCATTTTTCCAGTAGTATGTTGGGTTAAATTTTTATTTATTTTACGTGTGTGAATGTTTTGCTAGCATATATGTAAGTGCACTTGTGTCCCGCAATGCCTGAGGAGACCAGAAGATGGTGTTGGATCCCCTGGAGCCGGAATTACTGAAGGTTGTTAGCCAACATGTGGTACTGGGAACTGAACCTTGGCCTCTGCAAGAGCAGCCAGTGCTTTTAACCGCTAAGCCATCTCTCCATGGATAATGAACAAGAAAATGAATGGATGGATAATGCACAAGAAATGACAGAATACACCTTTAGTACCAAATGTATAGATGGGCACAACATTTCAAACAGAAGTGGTCTATCGTTCCTGGATAGACACTTTGGTGGAAAAGACGCTCAGAAAGTTAACAGGTAGAAATGCTGCCAAACAGTCAACAAAAGCAGAAACACAGATGCAGTTACTGTCACCAACCACTGGTAGCAGAAATCTGTTAAAGAAACACAGAGCGCTCACTTGTTAGAACATGGAACAGTGTATGGCAGTAAGCCTTGCAGTAGGAACAAGGGTGACAGAGCTAGATACCCTAGGTTTGAACCCTGGCTCTGCTGCATTCCAATTGTCAATTATTTAGTGTCTCTGTGCCCCAGTGTTCCTCATCTGTAAACTCAAATCATGAGCACCTACTTCCTACACTTTTCTTGGAGGGTGAAATTCCCACAAAGCACTTAACACAATGCCCAGCTCATGTCAAGTGTTGATTTACTCTTCATCAGGTAGGAATTATTTCTCTTGTTTCTCACAATGACCCTCCAAGTGTTACCATTAGCTCATGCCATGCCAGCACGTCAAGCTCCGAGTATTCTGGGCAGAGGGCGTCAGGATTGAACAAACAATCACACCATCATGGAGTGGGAGGAAGGACTCTCTTTATTGCTTGAGACAAGGGTTTAAATACCTTTTCAGTAAAGGAGGTGGAGTCAGGGCACATGATAATTGGGCATTCCCATGATCACCTGACTGTAAGGCTAGTTTTGGGTCAGGGTGTACTTTTCTCAGAATCAGGAGGAAGTCCTTGTGATAAACAATTCCAGGAAATACCACAGATACCCAAGCTCTTATAAGGGGGAGACGGAGGTCAGGACACCATGTCCCTGCAAGCTCATGTAACAGATGAGAAACTGTAAGTATAGTGGAGCCAACTTCTCCAAGAATGTTTATGAAGGCTAGTAAGTCACAAATATGCTGAGATACAACCCAGGTCTGTCCTGTGAGCACCTGCTTTTTACCACCAAATATTAAATTAAGATAGTAGAATGATTTTGGGGATTTATTTTCCTGATTTTGATTTTCTTTATCCCCCAAACAAATACAACAAGTCTGACGACTCCAATAAGACGGGCATAGCTTAGGAGATGTGATATGATTATGACATCAATGATACCTGCAAGGCATTAAAACTAACATTTGCTTTAATAAAAAGAAAGTGATGCCACGCAGACAAGGCTATTTTTGGAGAGACCTCTGCTTACAAGTTTCCAGCTTCAAATGACTCCAGTATAAACAGCTGATACCATTAACTGTAGGAAACAAACTTACTCAGTTGTTACATATGTGTCAGATGCTAAACACAAACACATGCACACATATATGCACATAGGCATGCATGCATAGGCATACACTTCCTCTTGCTCCTTCTCTCCACCAAAGCCTCAACCCTCTTTTAGATCAGAAGTCTCTATAACCAAAGTGCATCTTCCTTAAGCCAGGAATTAAGCTAATGATAGAGCTGCAGGTTGCTGGCCAGCCAGTTAGTAGAACATTGATCACATTTAGAAGCACTTCCAAGCACAACAGTGCCAAGTTCACACAGGCTGATTGTCAAGAGGCTCTGTTTTTTCAAAGAATTCCATTCTCAGAATGGTTCTACATGGTCTAACGTGTCTGTCTCCTCGGGTCCTCCAGCTGTGGGGTCTTCCTCATTTCCTTTACCTTCCTTTTGGTGGCCCAGAGTTTCTGCTCATAATCTGTGCTTCCTGCAGTCCTAAAGCTCCTCAGCTCTGTTGACTCTTGTTCTCAACAGGGAGCAGCCTGGCTCCATGGCCCTGTCTCTGTGTCCTTGTCTTCTAGACTTTGGCCATTATAGGCCAAGGGACTGACTAAGCTCCCCAAGATCAATCAGTTCTGCACAGCTCTGTGAAACCTCTTGCTCTCCTTGTCAACTTGTGTCTAGGACTTTCACCAGCCCCCCGCCACTCTCTCTCCCAAACCTTTCGTCCTGCTCAGTCCAATTCAACCAGCACATACCGATGCCTCATCTGAGTCATGTGTTTAGGACAGGGAATTCAGTGATGAATAAACATGTCACCATTTATATTCTACAGGGGAAGACAATGATGGTGGTGGCAGTGGTGATGCAATAAAATGCAAAGATTAACTGAGGTTAAATGAAACACAATCAACCAGGAAGGCTTTGAGAAGTCATTTAGATGCTTCAGAGATATGAGCTGATCAAATAGAGAAGAGGAAGGAAATCCAGGTAGAGAGGAGACTGGGTCAGACAAGTTGGTATACACAGGAAAAAGCATGCAGTTCAATGAGCAGGGTGTCTCAAGTATGAAAGCCGGTTAGAGAAACAATACTGACGTAGGAGACGCCAGTCCACGTTTAAAATGCTGAAGATGGGGACAGGATGAGCTTGGGGAGGAGACCCGGGTCCCTTGAAGTACTTTAAGCAAGGAATCACGTAATCATTAGTTTATATTAGGAGGCAGGCAATACAACGCGAAGATGTTCTGTATCTAAACAAAGGTGTGAACTTGGGTGGAGTTTGGTAAGTGTGTGTGAACCACGAAGAGGAGGAGTTTAGCTTTCTGGCCTGGAAAAGAGGTGAACAAATTGGGACAGAGGAAGCGAGGGAAGCAAGAATGATTTTCGTTTTAGAAATCTGAGTTTCGAATGTCTTTGGAATAGGGCAGCTGGGTGATAAGCAGCTCTGGCACCTACCAGGATCATTTTGGACAGACATTCATGACAGGCTTTTGCGATTTACACGCCAGGTCCCGGGACCCCAAGGTAGACCCTTACACTAGTGGCATCCCAGCCTCGCTGGGGGACTGAAGGGCTAGGGTGTCATCTTGAACGCCCCAACTTCATTGGCCTTTCCAAGTGAAACTGTTCATAGATTGGCTGCTGTGGCCTGCAGTCCTGTCGCTGATTGGATGACAGGCGGCAACCTCCCACCTCCTCCCTACTGTCCCACCGATGCTTGTTGCTTGGCAACCGATTTGCTTTGTCCAGCTGAGCTGACGCAGCCTCACACCTGTGAGGTAGAAAGAGATCTTGATAGCGCTGCAGTCTCCTACCCTTTCCACTTCCTCTTGCCACGCTTCTCAGTTGGTACCCCAAGTTTGTCTTGGGGTTGTGGGCTGGCACTGCAGTGGCACACGACACGTGAGAAAGGCCCCCGTCTTCTTTCTGGACGTCCTCGTTTGGAAGAGTCAGCTCTTGCCACGCTTCTCAGTTGGTACCCCAAGTTTGTCTTGGGGTTGTGGGCCGGCACTGCAGTGGCACACGACACCTGAGAAAGGCCCCCGTCTTCCTTCTGGACGTCCTCGTTTGGAAGAGTCACAGGTGGAAAAGAAAGTCACTGTTAAATCCTAAACTTAGAAGTTATTTATCTTGAGGGCATTCCGCGATTCTGGGAAGCAAGTAACCTTTCTTAGATGTAGGAGGGTGACCCGAGATCTCAATCTGAGAATGCTTGACGACAAGTGACCGACTCCGCTGCCCTACCCTGCACTGCAGAGCTTATGCCCTGCTGGAAAGAGACTTAAATAAGGAGTTGTACCACAACAACTATGAGGTAAGTGCAGGGATGTGGACAGATCTGTTTCAATAGGTAATGGCGTTCAAGAAGTAATTTAATCCATATTTATTCTGCAAATCATAATTTAATTGAATCCACTTTCTCTCTAAAGTGTTGTTATTTAACAAATCTATCCCAGAATAATAGCTATTCTTTCAAAGAAGTAATAGATAACAATTTTAAGTACACTGTACTGAGAAATTTATTGTGAAATTAAGCCTGAGTATCAGAGTATGTCTGGTAATGACTTCAAGGTGCAGATTTACATTTATTAATATCATAAGCTAAATAGTTTTTTTTCCTACCAGGAAATGAAAACTCAGAAAGATTCAGTATAGACTTGACCCCAGGATTCATTACAGTGTTTTCCAACCCTTTGTTTTTAGTTTACTATGTAGTGATTTGATTTTTTTTTTACCAGCACAAGATACAAATACCTTTGCCTTGTAATTTTAATGCTGATAAAAGTAACAGCTTTGTCCCAAATGCCACCAGTGAAGTAATTCGTGTTCATTTGTGCCATACTCTAATTTTTGGATGATGGAAAAATAAATGAGCAGGAAAACTCCAGAAATACAGCCATCCAGAGCAGGAGCCAATGGATGCTACTGACAGGTGCTATCACTGGAGGTCCAGAACACCATGTTCTGTTTTCATTCTTACTAAAAATGTATTGCAAAAAGAATAGAAAAAAGCCCTCACTGGAGATGTTTGGGGAAAAAAATATTTATCAGGAAACCTCTCAGAGGCATGGACTCTGAGTTAAATAATGTTTCTGTTCAGTCTGAATTTGGTCATTCTCTGGCAAAATAGAATTCAATGATTGATGGGCTGTATTAGTATGAGTAATGTAGAAAGACCAGCACCTAACATTCTTAATCACTGTGTTTGCTCAGATATAATTTTCTGGATTATTTAAATAGATTCAGCACAATTGATAAGGTTTTCAATTCTTGACTCTCCATTGGAGCAACACTTAAGTGTAGGAAAAGTTAATTTTTATATACAAAAGTAATCATGGATTTTTTTCTCAATGAAAATGTTCTTACCCCCTGTCCATTTGATATCCAAATAGTCTTTAAAAGCTTTCAGGAAACATGTGCTTCCCAACTATTTCCTTCTTTTCTAATTTGAGTTATAAATATCTCAGGCTTATACAGATGCTGTAAGATACACACCTCAGTCCTCATTAGAGTCCCACTTGTGATTTTCACACTTGGAATTTATTTTAAATTTACTATTTTATGTTTCCTGGCACCTTACACACTTAGACGTGTCAACAAATAAACCCATCAAGAAAAAAGTTGAGATACTGCATTCAGTGTAAACTATTTTCTGATTTTCAAACTGTAATAAATAATACTTTAGTTTGATTGTAGTTTGTTTTTAATTAAAAGGTATTACTGCTTCACCTGTAAGTGAAGATCTGATGAAATGGGAAGCTGAGATTGCAGGACTACGGAATTCAATTTGTCATGGTTTGTGTTTTCAAAAACAATCTGCCTTTTAACCAGTATTTGTGTGTGTGTGTGTGTGTGTGTGTGTGTGTGTGTGTGTGTTGTTGGGGATCAAACCCAGGGCCTCGAATATGTTAGGTGAGTGCTCTGAGCCATATTCCCAGCCCTCATGTTATTACCTTTATGAGAAGCAAACTCGGTAAAGCATATGAATTGAGAACATGTAACCATCCTCCACCAGATCAGAGAATACCTTCCCAAAGCTCCTGTTGGCTTCCACCTTCCGTAGTTACTTCTCATTTTTCCCTTCGTGAATTCTCCCAAATTACTATAAGCAAAATTCTCAAGAACTGGTCCACTCTGAACCTTAATAGCCATGTGTCATTTCAATCATTTATTAAATAGAAATTCTTTGAGTGAAGTAGGTAAGACAACGTGTGAACTGATAATGACACTAAAACATAACTGTGCTGCTGTGGATTGGGAGAGAATAGCAAAGAGAAGATAAGCCCATTCTGCCTTCAGGAGTCTAGAGTCTTTAACTGATAATGACACTAAAACATAACTGTGCTGCTGTGGATTGGGAGAGAATGGCAAAGAGAAAAGGATAAGCCCATTCTGCCTTCAGGAGTCTAGAGTCTTCTAAGGAAGTGATGTCTCTGTTGAATTCTGAAGAACACGTGAGAGTTCCCCAGGTTCAAAAGAAGGAAATTCATGCTTATAGCCAAGAAATGCTGCTGCAGGTTCTGGGAAGGGTGAGTTCAGCCAGAATGAGATTTACAGGAAGGGCAATGTGAGGAGGACAGAGGTAGTGATGGACAGAACTGCAGGGGAAAGATGCTAAAACCTGGTGCCATTAGGTTGGAAAAGGTCTGGTCTACAATCCAGAAGGATCGATACACTGTGAAGCAATTTAAGAAACCCACAGGGAGTGGGTTTGCAGGATGGTTTAGCAGGTAAGAGTACTTGCTGCCAAGCCTGATGACCTGAGTTCCATCACTGGGAGATAGAACTGTCCAGTAAGTCATCCTTTGACCTTCACATGCACTACGGCACATGTTCACTACAGACACACACACACACACACACACACACACACACACACACGCACACACACAATGTAGTGCAATTTTTAAGAAAAATGAAATTACTTTTAAAAGAAAAAACATTCATGGGAGGCTTTCTCATAGGAGACTTCCAGTATTAATTGGGGTAGAGCTAAACATGACACTTGCGTAACTGTTTATTTCTATATTACAGGATTAGTTTTCCAACTGACAATAAATTTTACACCAGAGTACAACCTTGCTCCTCCAGTTGTGAAATTTATAACAATTCCTTTTCATCCAAATGGTAAGGACGAAGTGAGATTCTTATTGTAGCTTTGCCTGTGTTATCCTTGATTTTGTGTGTGTTCAATAGTTATGCTTCTTTTCAGCAATTCATGGTTATAAATAAAAGTAAGAATACTTGTTGAAGAAAACATTAAGAGGCAAAAAAAAAAGACAATCCACTTTGAGTCCTAATGGCTTGTGATACTGTTTTCAAGATTTTGCCAAATTTATTCCCATTTTCCTGTATACACATGTGCTGGACAGCGTTAGTTGACACACCCGGGTTGAGGGAGCCTCAACTGGGGAATTGCTTTCATTGGACTGGCCATGTCCATGGGGCACCTTCTTGATTGTTGAGCGATGTGGGAGGGCCTAGCCCACTGTGGGTAGTGCCACCCCTGGGCAGGTGGGCCTGTGCTGCATAAGAAAACAGGCTGAGCAGGGCCCAGGGGAGCAAGCCAGCAAGCAGCGTTCATCCATGGCCTGTGCTCCAGCTCCTGCTTCCAGGTTCCTGCCCTGAGATTCTACCTTGGGCTCCCTGATGAACTGTGACCTGGGAGATGTAAGCTGAATAAACCCTTTCCCCTGTCCTCTCCAAGTTGGTATTGGTCAGAGTGTTTTGTCACAGCAATGGAGAATCAAACTACGATGACACATTTTTCTAGATACTTGAGGTATTACATAAAAGTTTTGGATCAGGCTTTATTACTTTAAATTAAATGTCTCCCTGTATTTTTAAGTTTTATTTTTAATTATGTGTTTATGTGGGGGGGGCGTTATGCATGTGAATACAGTGCCTGCGAAGGTCAAATCTGCTGGAGCTGGAACTACAAGCTGCTGGGACCTACACAGTGTAGGTACTGGGATCCAATCCAGTCTTCTACAAGAGCAGTACATGCTCTTAACCTCTGAGCCATCTCTCTGGCCCCTTTCCTGCTTTTTTATACCTTCTTCAATACATCATTCTAAATGAATGAATAACACACATAATAAGCATTATTCAATATTTTAGTTGGGTCTAATTTTTTCTTCTATGAAAATAGTACACCAAGCAAATTGACATTTTAACAAAAAGTAATTGGACTGCTATGCCAGCTTATACACAAAATGATGTCATGAAGCATCAAAAGTTAAAAAATGTAAATGCAAAAAAAGATATGAGCTTGGTAAGGAAGGCCTTTCTAAGTATGATAAAACCCAGAAACTATTCAAAAATGACAGTTTAAACTACATAAACATTTTCAAACTTCTGTAGCTAAGGACATTATAAATTGAGATTAAAAAACACACTGGCTTCTGCAAACTGAGGGGAACATTTATAGTACATGCAGCAGAATAGCTATATCATATAAAGAGCATTTGTGAATCAGTAAGAGAACATCACAACAGAAAATTGGGCAAAGTCTATAAATAAACACTGACTAGCAGAAATAAAACAAAACAGTTGTCCAATCATTTAGGAAGAGAATAGATGTAAATCAAAGCTAAAAATGTTGTGATCCAACACTTCTGTTAACCAAGTGTTGAGAGCTCATACCACTCAATTTTAGAAGACTCGGGCAGACATTATTTCCTGGCATAATGGTAACCATTTCTGGAAGCAGTTTTCCAATTCCTATTTCAGCTATAAAATGCACATATCCCTACACTGTTAAAAATAACATGTTTTCATATTACTCTGTAGACATACTAGCACAAATGTATGTTTTACTTAAAGATGCTCATTCCAAGCAGCAAGGCTGGAACTAAGGAAAACAGATATAGAGTTACCATTCAGTACTCATGGGGAATTGGTTCAGGACCAGGAATTGGTTCCCCAGTACCAAAGCTCAGACAAAAATGAAACAGTGTGCAGATAGCAGAGGCCATTCTCCTTGGATATTCATTCATTCATTCATTCATTCTAAAGATTGAACCCAGGGTCTTGCCCCAACCTCTCCCACATACTTCAAGTCACCTCTGGATTGCTTATAATACTGAATACAATGCAAATACTATGTAAACAAAGCAATAGACTATATATATATATGTGGATATATATATTCTTTTTTTTTACAGAAGAATGACAAGAAAAAAGTCTGTACAAGTTCAGTACAGATGCTATTTTTTTCTGAATATTTTTCAGGTCTCAGTTGAATCCATGGATGCATAACCCATACATATGGGGAACACATTAGAAGTTCACATATTGAACAAGGAAACTCTATGAAAGTTGGATTTCCTTGGTTACTGAAGTATCCCTAGAGTTGTCATTGCTTGGCACATAGTAGGTGCTCACATCTCCTTTTAATAAATATGTCTGGAGAGCCAGTGACATGACCCAACGAGAAATGATTCTTGCCACCAAGCCCAACAATCTGAATTCAATCCCTGGAACCCAAATGATTGGAGGAGAGAACCAGTTCCCACAAGCTGTCCTCTGGTCTCCGCACATATGATGTGGCACTTGAAATATGTGTGTGCACACACACAAAATAAAGAAAAATAAATAAATATAAATTTGGAAATACGCTGCCACCTGACTTTTAAATATTTTATTTATTTTTACTTTATGTATATGAGTGCTTTGCTGCATGTATGTAAGTGCACCATGTGCATGCAGTGCTGAAGAGCCCATAAGAGAGTGTCAGATTCCCTGGAACTGGAGTTGTTAGATGGCTGTTAGCCACCATGTAGGTGCTGGGAACTGAACCCAGGTCCTCTGCAAGAGCAGCCAGTGCTCTTAACTGCTGAGCTATCTCCAGCCTCATCAACTTACTTTTAAAAACCACCGTGAACAAAAAAACATAAAATATCATTCAATGTACACAGGTGAGTATATATACAGATGAGTATTTGTGTAGGCCCACAGGTAATAACTTAAGAGTGGAACTGGCACGAAGGGAACATTCATATTTTACTTTCTATTTTCTTGTGTACTATTTCCCCCAAGTATGTTATTACTTTTATAGTTAAAAATCTAATTTTGAAGCTAGTTCCATGGGTAAGAGCATTTGCTGTGCAAGCACAGGGACATGAGTTCAAGTCCCCAGCACGCACCCATGTATAACAAAAGCTAGACCTGGCCATATCTGCCTATAACACCAGCACTGTAGGGACCCCAAATGGGGGGACTGCTGGAGCCTCCTGACCTCCAGCTTTGCTCCAGGTTCAGTGAGAGAGCCTGTCTCAAAGGAACAAGCTTTAGCTTCTGAGCACACATGAGCATATGAACATGGACACACACTTGCATGTACACCACACACTCACACATGCACGCCTCAAAAGGAACCCCTAGTTTTGAAGTTTATAATGTAAAATGACAACACGGGCACCTATTGTAATCAGCTACAACAACAGAAAAGCTCGGGGACACTGGAGACCTGCCTAGAGTCTCATTAGGGAAAAAAAATAGAAAAAAAAATGAAGAGTAGATGCAATCATTTTCTTGGTGTATTATTTTGATAGCCATAAGTTTTAGATAATTATTTCATTATATGTCAACATTAATATGTTTTTTGTTATCAAAAGAGATTGTGTGTTTGTGTGGAGAGAGAGAGAGAGAGAGAGAGAGAGAGAGAGAGAGAGAGAGAGAGAGAGAGAATTTCTTCTTTTAAAGCAGGGCCTCACTATGTAGTCCTAGGCTAAATAGTGATTCTCCTATGATCTCCTTGATTCTCCTGCCTCTATCTCTCCAATGCTGAAATTATAGGCATGTACCATTGTTAACTTAGTGCTTTTTTAAACACTTTTAATTATTCCAAGTATTCAGACACACAAAGATTAAAGTGTATAATTCATATTTAATAAAGTGGATAATTCATATTTAAATGCTTAAAGGGTTTAAGCAAGCTTTTTTAAAATTGATTTTTTTGTGTATTTCATACAGAAATCTCAAACAATCTTAATCATCTTTATACCCCCATCCCCACCGGCACCCTCCCATAGCCGACCCCCACCCCAAAACACACACTGGAGCCCATATACTCTGTCATCCCTGTTACTGCCCACTGTGTTGTCAGTACCCCCAGCATTCCCTCAATCTTATCTAAAGGATTGTTGGCAACTGATTGCTGCTAGATGAAGAAGAACTGATCTTCCTAAAACAAGAGACTCTAGATAGGCTGACTAGACCAAGCAAGCTTCTATAAATCAATATTTCTCTATCAAAACTACACTGTGAGCTGTTCATTATGGTACACACTTTTAATGCCATCACTCAGAAGGCAGGGGCAGGTGGATTTCTGAGTATGAGGGCAGTCTCGTCTTCACAGTAAGACTGTCTCGAAACTTTAGTTGTTGACTTATTTTTAAACTGAAATTAAATTGATAATTAAGGCCTTCTCAATCAAATACTCATTTTATGAAAAAAGACAAGAATTGTTTGGGTGTTTTTAATTGTGGAAATGTAGTCAGGCTCTTTTTCAGCTCCTGGTATTGAACATGCCTTTTAGGTTCTTCCTCATTCTCAGACCTTATCTTCCTCAGAGAAATGAATGACTGGCTACATCTTGGAATGCTGTTTTGTTCTGTTACACACTGTGCTAGCTACTTTCCCTTACAAGTGTTTGTATCAGCCCTAGTGAATAGCGAAGGCAAAGATGATCTGTACTTCTCAGGCAGAATTCCCGCTTCCTAAATCCACATTTAGCCCTGGGCTTGTGTCCTTAGAAGCATACCTCCATGTTACCCTGCCCTTTACCTGTAAGTGTCCTGCTTTCTCATCTAATGCTAAATTACTTCAGCATCATTACTTTGACTGCTTAAGTAAGGATTAGCAGCATTCTGTCCTGGAATCTAATCATCATCGATAATATTGGTGATAAAGTATTAATTTTTTAGCCGGGTGTGTGGCGCACGCCTTTAATCCTAGCACTTGGGAGGCAGAGGCAGGCGGAGAGTTGTGAGTTCAAGGCCAGCCTGGTCTACATAGTGAGTTCCAGGACAGCTGGGGCTACAGGGAGACCCTGTCTCAAAAAGACAAAAAAAAAAGTATTAATTTTTTTACTATCTGAAATACCTGAAGAATAATACTTTTACATGATTGGATTTTTTAACAAAATGATTTCTATTTCTTCTGATTCTTATTTTTGAAAACAAATGAAATAGCTAATTTTCTGGCAAATAATTTTAAAAAAGTTTTTTTAATTTTATTTATATGAGTGTTTTGCCTGTATGTATATAAGTGCACCACATGTATGCAATGCCCATGGAGGCCAGAAGAAGGAGTCAGATCTCTTGGAACTGAACTTAAGGACAGTTGTTAGCTGCTATGTGGATGCTGAGAATGGAACCTAGGTCCTCTGCTCTTAACCCCGGGCCATCTCTCCACCCCCCAAATTTATTTATTTTTATTTTATGTGTATGAGTGTTTTACCTGCACGTATGGAAGTGCATTAGGTGCATGCAATGTCCCTGGAGGCCAGAAGCGGGCATCAAATTCCCTAGAACTGAAGTTACACACAGTTGTTAGCCTCCATGTGGGTGCTGGGAACCAAACATTTGTTCTGTCAGAGCAGTCAGTGATCTTAGCCACTGAGACGTCTTTCCATTCCTCAAATCATCTGAATAGACAGAATAAAATGTAATATTTTTAAAAGATGGAATACCTAATACATCATTCATTCATTCTACAAACATGTATTAAACATCTAGCAGTATGAGACTGTGTTCTGATTAAGAGATATCTGAGCCTTAAAGCAATGAGTGTGCATAATGTTCAGATATCTGGGGTTAATCTTTTGGATGCCTTCAAACTCAGACCTCTTCGTATCTGTTCAATCTGAAGTGGAGTCTTTCCTAAGATCAGGAAAACCAAATATTCCAAACTGTAATTAGAGCAAACTGAAGCGAATGGGCAAAAATGTAATTACAAAATAATGCAATAAAAGGAAAATTGGGCTTCTGAGGTTTGGCTGCCCTCACCTCCTGTTTCTCCAACTCCATGTCTTTCTACTGCTGAACAAACTTATTTACCTCTCAATGCCTCAACTTCTTTAACAGCAACATAGGGGTAGTTTGGAAGAGCTACCTCACCTCATGTGACTTGTAAGGATGAAATTAATTAACACATGTAAAGTTCTTGAAACTGCGCCTGGTATAAGAAAAGAATTCAACAGTTAATATCTCATATCATAATTGCCTTTTTCCATTAACCAGTAATGCAAAATGACCACAAAGTGTTGACAAATATATCATGAAAAGACAGCAGATAATGCAGTTTTTCAAATATATAAATAAACATGCTCATATCACAGATTTTTAAGACAGTATAATCCCAGAAAACTCTAACTCCTAAGTGATTTATATCCTTCTGATCTTTGCTCCTAAGTTCCTGTTTAGGATCTTCCATTGGCTGTCACATTCTCTGTGGGGTTAAGTACAGATTTGCTCTCAGGGCAGAGGACCTATTTCTTGCCACTGGACTCAGACCCCCTTAACACACCATGCTTCCATTTACATCTTCATGCTTTTCTGAAATCACATTAGTGGTATAATTCAGATCAAAAAGAATTTAGAAAGTTGTAAACTCTAACGGTACAAACCCAAGCAAGGCTTGAACCTTAAATAATGCTCAGCCAGCTCCCCATCAAATGACCACCTGTCTTCTCTTCTACCCCCACCCCCCAGACTACCTAGCAGGCATCTTTCGTGATGGCTCTCAGGTCAAGCCAGGCTTCCTCTGGGCTGTCTTCCTGATTCCTTTTTCTAGGTCAGAACAGATGGCTTCGGTTTGGATGGCACTTGCTTTACCACAGACTCAACAGGTCTTAGATTTCTGTCTGAGCACAGCGATATGGCAATGCACATACTATATTCTTATCTGTCTTCTATTGGACAATGAGCTCCTGAAAGCAGGAAACAAGTCCTAGGAACCTTTGATTCCCCAGAGCCTGCCCAGAGCAATCCTTTTGTTTCAGGTGTGTGTTTGTGTGTGTGTGTGTGTGTGTGTGTGTGTATGACTCATATAATTTGTTTCTTTTTCACTTAACATTTTGTCTAATTTGAGTACAATCAGTAATGTAATGACTATTCAATATTCCTTTGTCAGTCTCTGCCACTCAATTGAATTTTCTAAACTGGTGTCTGATATCACACAGTCCCATGTGCCCACCAAGCACTTGAAATGTGGTTATTATAACTATGGAGTTGAAGTCTCACTTATTTTTAAGTAAGTTACTTTTAAATCACTACCTGTGACTGATGCCTACTCGCAATGGATGAACCAAATACAAACCTAAATAAATGATTACTTCTTTTTGAACGACACACATTTCTAATTTTTTCATATTGCTGTTTTGGAGATGGTACTTCAAATTTGGTTTAAAATATTTTTAAATGCTAATTGTCTCCACCTAAAATTTTTTGCAATCTTAATTTCATTGAAATTTTGAATCCCATGTATAATGCAAAGGTAAGTACCAACACTCATTCATACAATGAATTCAAAATCCATGGGCTGTCACCAAAGTGGATATTGCAAAATGTATCTATATTGTTATAGTCCCTTTTGAACCTTCAAGACTGTTTATCCTTTTGAGAGCTTTTTATTCTTTCAAAATACCACCACATGGCTAATTTAAAAGTTGGACCTTTGCTTTCTTTGGCTATTTTAGCAGGGTATCCGACTTATCCTAATATATACTGATAAACCAGATTTTTAAAAAATTATTAAATGCATGTAATAGCTGTGTACACATTATATTAATGTCTTACACACAGTGGTTAATGAGAGACTATTGAATAAACTTTGCCAGATGTGCTTCTCTGAGTAAGATTCTCTCTCCATCCAGGGACCAAATCTTGCTTATGCAGATTAGTTTCATTTGCTTCCCACCCACTGAAAGGCATAGTGTGATCCACACTGGATCCTTACTCAAGCAATTGTGACCTTTGTAATACAGCCTGGATATGTTTTCCAAACAGAAAACTCAAATAATAGAAAATTCGTGTTGCCTTTGAATATCAGATGTCAATGATTACTTTCATTAGTGAAAGACCACTATAATTTCCATAATTTTTTGTTTAGTTTTTTATATGTATTTATTTGGTGTATGTATGCTTGCCTGTTCCACACTGTACATGTGGAGGTCGGAGGACAACTTGCTATAGAAGATTCTCTCCTTCCATCGTATGGGTCCTGGGATCAAACTCAGGTGGTCAGGCTTGGCAGCAAATGTCTTTACCCACCAAGCCATCTTGCCTGCCCTGTTGTTCTATTTTAAGGCAGGTTCTCATTATGTAGTCCAGGCTGGCCTCAAATTCATCATCTACCTGTGTCCATTTCCCAACTGCTGGGAAGACAAAGGTGTGTCACCACACATGACTTTTTCATAATGTTCTTAAGCATTTTTTACATACATTTATTTATTTATTTGGGTGGGAGTGCCATGGAACACATATGAAGGTCAGTAGACAACTTGTAGGAATCTGTCTTTCCTTTTACCTTGTGAGTCCCACTGATGGAACTCAGGTAGTCATGCTGTGCAGCAAGAACCTTTACCTACTGAGCTATTTTGCTTGCTTGACTTTTTCCTAATCTTTAAGTCACAATTGTTCACTTTGATGTGCATCTACATTTATGTATAGTAGGAATACATACAGTAGTAGTTTTAACCATATTCTATTATTATAGTCTACATGTTATAACATACAATGTTCAAAATACTGAATTAATAAACACTTTCAGTTTGGGGTAAAACAATTTTGAGGTGACAGATAAATAAATGATGGTCTAAAAGAACAATTTGGTCACCACTGGTAATCTGCTTCATGTAGGTACATAGACTTTTAAAGAGTACATAGTACATAAACTGTGCTGTAGTACATAGACTTTTAAAGAGGTTTCCCCAAGATGTATCCTTGGCTATTCAAGCAAGTACTAATCTAGGTAATGGAATGGATTGCATGTAGAATTGTGATTATCAATCAGCTGACCTTGATATGGGAAGCTTATTCTGCATTACAAAAGTATTCACGAACTGTTAGCAGTAAAAAAAAAAGTCAGAAGAGTCAGGGAACACAGTTGAAAAGGGATATGGCAGAAGGGGAAGCCAGATTCCAAACTCAAGGAGATTCTGTCATACTATGGCTGGCTCTGAGCTGCTAAGTGTCCACTGTAAGAACTGGAGATAAATCTGTAGGAGCAGAAGGTGGTGCCCAGCTACCACTCTGCAAAACAATGGAGACCTCAGTTTACCACTGCAAGGAACTGAATTCAGTCAACCCCATGCACAAACATGGAAACAGATTCTTTCCAGAGTCTTCTGACAAGAGCCCAGCCAGCTGACACCTTGATTTGGATCTTGTTAAGTCTGGAAAAGAGAAACTAGTCTAATCATCTTGGACTGTCCAGCTATAAATATGTAGATTATAAATTTGCATTTTTAGATGCTAATTTTTGGTTCTTTGTCACAGCAGTAATAGAAAATACTACAGATACTAAGTTGATCTTTTAATGACCTGGGACACATGTGAAAGCCTTATTACAAATTTGTTTAGTAATGATCTAGTATGATTGTGTTAGTATGTGATGGAAATTTTCATTGTTTCCCAATGTTTAGTTCACTTCACATAAAAATCTAATTTAATTTATATGACAGAAAGGAATGTTACAGGAAAGAACTTTTGTTTCATCCCAGTGTTCGGTTCGTGAATATACAGAATAAAACCAAGATAGATCAAGAACTTCTTGAGAATGGTCTGTGCCTCGTATTATCTTCATATTGAGCACTTAACAAATCCTTATTGGGTTTGTATATATTGGTTTGTCTTTTTATCCCAATAAAACTTACTTTGAAGCATGTTTGCTGTGTTTGGTTTTTAGGTGTTGCTTTCTACCCTAGTCTAGAAAATCCAATGAATTTGGAAGCAGCTCAACTGTTGATTAAAGACGAATCTATGTACAGAACAGTGGTTCAGAAACTTCTCCAGGAATCGGCACAAAGTAAGAACCATCTACATATAATTACCTGGCAATTAGCATCTATCCATGAAATATTTAAAGCAAATATGTGATTGAGCAGATAATTGAGATGTAAGGGGCTGTTTTAATATTTTCTGTATCTACTTTAGTGATGAAATGACATTAAATTCTCCCCCATAGCTATTTGCCAAACCAGTCTGTATGTTCCTTTTTTGATTTTTAATTTTATTACTTACTTTTAGTGTGTGAGTGTAGAAATTTGGGTAAGTGCATGCCACAATGGGCATGTGGAAGTGAGAGGACAATTTACAAGTTTGGTTCTCTCCTTCCACCAGGGGTTTTATGGATTTATGAAGCTCAGGTCACCAACTCTTCACAGCAAGGGCTGTGCTCCTTTTGAAAAGATCATTAAAGGTATTAGCTTCATGTATTTACATGCTATGGTCATAGAGATGGATGGCATCAATTGAAACTCATATAGTTATTATAATATTATGGCATCTAACTTTAATTCTCACATCTGTAATGGGTATTTCCATACTCTACTGATATGAGCCTCTCTTCCTCTTGATTAACAAAATGTTCAGCATTTTCTTCTGGAACATTTCCTTCCCCAATATTCTTTTTAATAGTCCTTGTGGTAGTGGCACCCAAAGCTCTCTAGTTGGCTGCTTTGTTGTTGATGTCCTTGGGTCCCTCCCGGCATCCTCCACCTCCTCGTGTTACTCCTACTGCCTCCATTGCTCCTGTGCTGAATCTCCAGTCAGCAGAGCCCGGAAGGTTGTCCCACAGGCAGGCAATGAGACATATTTATTTCCTTTATATCCTGTACTTCCTCCAAGAACCACACAGCAACCTTGCTTAGCACCTAGTACCATTGCCTCCCCAACCAGCAGGCTTTGATCTCTTTGAATACTTTTTCTTTCATATTTCTATTGGCTTTTTGTAATAGCTCCCTTCTAAGACCACACACTCCCAGTGCTTTCATGGGGCCTCTTTCAGTTTCTTCTCTTCCACAGATTTTGGGGTTTGATATAAATTAAGCAGGCATCTTTCCTAGTATCTCCAGACATGTGTTCCTTTGCTGGCATTTTAGAAGCTGTTTCATACATAGAGGAGCAGTGCAGCTTCACTCTGATAACAATTCTGGACCTAGCGGTATTCTGAAGCATTCACAGCTACATTCTCTAGAGCAATGCTGGCTCTCAATAAATATCTGAAGAATGAAGGAAGGAACTGATGCATATCACTTAACCATTCCCTGGTGCCTTCTATACCATCATTACAAAGAAATGTTCTATATAATAAAATTATGTCCATCTGCTGGTGAATGGAAAATTTTAAAGTAGGTTTAAAGAATCTTCTACATTAGTGATTCTATAAAATAGATTCTGACTTTGCTCTGCTGTGGAATAAACTTGATTTCAGAGCTGAGCATGGTGGTGCACACCTGCCATTCCATTATTTGGGAGGGAGTTGATGAGTTTAAGGCTGGCCTGGGCTATAGCTTTAGCAAAACCCTGATCCAAACGTACAAACAAACAGGGACACTGACTGTCTTAGTTACTTTCCCTGTTGCTGTGATAAAAAGTAATCTGACCAAAGCAATTTAAGGAAGAAAGGGTTTAAAAATTGAAGGTTACAGTCCATCGTGGTGAAGTCACAATGACAGGAGCTTGGGGCAGCTGGTCATAATGCAAACACAGTAAGGAAGCAGACAGAGTGAATGCTCGTGCTCAGCTAGCTTTCTTCTCTGATGCAGTCCAGGACCAAGCCAAGGGAATGGTGCCACCAATGGTGGGCAGGTTTTCCCACCTCAATTAACCTAATCATGATAATGCCCCACAGGCATGCCCAGAGGCCCATCTTCTAGGTGATTCTAGATCTCATCAAAGTGAAAATAGAGATTAACCATTACAATTCTATCCCTTGTCCACTTGATACCCAAACACATCACTTTCAATCATAACCTTCCACCTCTTGTTCCCAAAGACTCATGTTCCTCTCATAATGAAAATTACAATCCAACTTCAAAAGCCTCCACAGTATGTATAGCTTCAGATAGTGGCCTCTCAATGCCTCCTTATAGGGACTCCTTCCCTACCACACTGCCTGGTCTTAATGACTCTCTGGAACTGTGGATGATGCTCAGGTCTCCATGAACCCCTTAATCTTGTAGTTTTCATGCTTGGAAAACCAGTACCATATGGACCAATTTCCCATGCCAGCTTGAGATAATACCCTGGCCCCCTTGAACCATAGTTGTGTCAGCTTCTGTGTGATGGCCTTAGGGAAACACCTCCCTAGGCAATTGCCTTCAAGGACTAGGAAACCTATTCGGTGTACACTTTCTTCCTTCAAATGAATTTATAGCTTCACAAAATGGAGCCTCCAGTGGTGGGGTTCTGCCCTTTGGACACCTTTCCTACTCTCCCAGAGCGTCGTAGGTTTTTCTTCAGTGGTGCTGATCTCTCTAACAATTATTGCTGTTTTCTCAGCACCAGCCTAAATGTTCCCCTGTCTTGAAATTTCCTTTGCCAAACAAATCAGTCTATCAACTTTAAATTCAACTTTGCTCTGGTCCTCAGGACTCAGGCGGAATGAACTATATTCTTGATCAAATTATCACACAAATGGCCCAATCCCAGTTCCTCTTAGAGTCTTTATTCCTTTCCGAAAACCTCACAGGCTGGGCCTGCACGCTCTGTGTTCCTCTCTGCATTCCTATCTTTCAAGCACACATAAGAATGTCCCATTCAGCTCTGTTTGAAGTATTCAAGACCTTCTCTGGCCTGAATTTCCAAACTTTTCCACAATTTTCTCCCAAACCAGTTCCAAAAGCATAAGAACCACATGGTCATATTTTTCATAGCAATGGCCCTGCTTCTCAGTACCAATTTTCTGTGTGATTTGTCTTGCTGCTGTGATAAAATACTCTGACAAAAATAATTTAAGAAGGAAAGGCTTATTTTGGCGCACAGTTTGAGATTATTGTCCGTTACAATCAAGAAGTCAAGAGTCAAGATCACAGAGAATAAGAGACTGCAGAGCGCTTATCCATGAATAAGACATCTATACCAAACCTCTGCCACCCAAGACTCAGGGGTCATTTCAGAAGAGGAGAGTGGAAAGATTATAAGAGCCCAAGGTGGTAGATGACCACAAGGAAACAGAGTTTTTCCAATAGTCAGGCAGTTACTCATATGAACTCAATGATGAAGCAATGATGACGGCAGGCACAAGCCTATGTAAGCTCAAGCCAGACAAAATCCCAATATAGAAGTGGGGAAGTGGGTAAAGAAGCTTCAATCCTTCCTAACAACAAGGCTGCTGGGAGGGGGTGAGTCAGGTTTCTTTAAGAGTATGACGCTGGCTAGGTTAACCAGGTTCCAGTGGATGAACCAACACTGAAGGGCATTTGGGGACACAAATATGACTCTGTAGGCAGATATATATATATATATCAGAGTACATGAAATTGGGTGGGGGGTATTAAAGGGGAGCACAGGTAGGGGAGGGGGTATAAATGTGATCAAAATATATTCCATAAAATTTGCAAAAATTGAATAAAACATGAATCCCAAAAGAAGCGGAGAGCAAGGAACGCTGGTGTTTAGCTACCGTCCTGCTTTCTATGCACTCCTGGAACAAGCCCAGGGAATGGTGCCACCCACACAGCAAATGCGTCTTCCACCTCAGCAATCTAATGAAGATAATCTCATACAGGCACAACTTCTAGCTCATTCTACAGCTCATCCAGCTGACAATTGAGATTAACCATTACACGGACCCTGAAGTCAATCTCCTCTTGTTTTCTACATCACCCTTTCATTCCTTTCAGTTCTCAACTTGGTCAGCACACCATACAGAACAGCCGTCCCAATCACCAAACACCCATGAAACAAGCAATAAACCAAATAGGTCTTTAGGAGATTTTATTGTATATCTTGTGTATGTTAGTGAAATATGTAGAAATCCAAGCCAGTCAGTATATATTAGGTGGCTTGTCATCTTGGCTGGTATGCTGGCTGGTTTCAGTTGTCAACTTGGGAAGAGGGAACCTCAGCTGAGTAATTTCCTCCATTGGATTGGCCTCTCCACATGTCTGTGAAGCATTTTCTTAATTACTAATCCATGTAGGAGGGCCCAGTCAATGTCGGTGTTGCCACTCCTGAGCAGGTGGCCCTGGATTGTATCAGAAAGCAGTCTGGATGAGCGCAACAGGCAGATCTCTATGACTTCAAGGCTAGCCTGATCTATATAGTGAGTTCTAGGCCAGCCAGGGCTACATACCGAAAGCCTGTCTCAAGCAAGCAAGCAAATAAAAAAAAAAAAAAAAAAAAAAAAAAAAAAAAAAAAGAAAAGAAAAAGAAAGCAGGCTGAACACAGGCCAGAGCAGCAAGCCAGTAAGCACCATTCCTCTGTGATCAGTGCTTCGGTTTCCTGCTCTGACTTCCCTCAATGATGAACTGTGATCAGGATTGCAAACCAAATCAACCCTTTCTCCCCAAGTTGGTTTTGGTCAGAGTGTTTTATCACAGCAATAGAAAGCTAAGTAGGACAGCTGGTGTGGGAGTAAGAGCCTAGGGCCCACAAGGGGAAAGACTTTCTGAGGGCTGAGAGGAGAAGACGCTCTGACTTGGCGGCAGCACTAAGCCAGGAGGAAGAAGTGGAAGGACTCTGGGCTCACTCTAAATTAGACAGAACTCCTTCTCTGTGGACTTGTGTGAAAAGCGACGTCCAGTAGGGATTCATTACTTGTAAACACTTGCAAAAAGGGCTCTACAGGATTACAAGAATCCTGTCTCACACATGACAATTTAAAGAGCTCTAGGAAAAGCACAGGAAGAACTATTAGGCTTTTAGACAGTGCAAAATTGGGTCAAATAGTTAATTTTGTAAATAAGCATGAAGCAGCTATTTTTATCATCCCTGGATGCATTCATTATAGATTAGAATTACATTCTCAGTGTGCAGTGTAGTGTCTGACAGGAGGCATTGAATAAATTTTGTAGAATGAGTGAATGAAAGAACAAAGCCCTTAAATTTAGGTCCAGATTTTACTTCAGCGTTTACATCGTACTTCCAAAGGCGTTTAATCATCTTGTCCTCATCGCCTCTTCCTTAGGGAAGAATCCAAGGATGAGGTGGTCAGTTGGGGGCCATACAGAGTCAGAGCTTCCACACAGGCTTTTCCAGTTTATCCACGTTTAACAGGGTGCATGTAATCCTTTGTTTAGGGTCAAATAATAAGAACTTGCAAGTGTAAAACAGAAGGCCAATGGGACAGCCAAATTTAATTCAATAAAATGGTTCTTGGGGAACTATTTGCTGAGGGCAAACCAACAATATAAAATATGCTTCTACTAAGCATGCATTACATAATTTTTCCCTCTCTCTGGTTCAGAAGGCCCTCATCTGAAACACCAATGTGCTCAGCTTGGAACACGATGTTTCCTATGGCTAAAGAAACTCAATGTTTAGCTAGTGGAAAAGAAGATCAAAGGAGGTGGTGAAAGCTGGTTTCAAATGTTTGAAGAAATTTCTCATAGATGAGCGATTTCTTCTGTTTGGCTCCATAAAACTCCGAAGTAGACATGACGCTCCAAGTCAGTCTGCCCTCGGCCTCCTACACAGTAGCCACTGGAGTCCAAAATTTGCAGATTTGGCCCTGCCTTATACCAGAATACACCTTTAATATACTGGGGAAGTTTTCCCTACTAGCCACTTGTCTGGAGTTAATGTATTTAGCCCCAGCCCCAGCCTGGTGTTTGATATGCAGACACACAAATGCCTCTGAGTTCCCAGACTCTCCCCCAGTGTTTTCATGTTTGTCGGGCCTGCACAGCGATCCAGGCTCTGAGCTCAAGCCTATTTGGCAGTGGCCCAGTGACTTTCTCTTGTTCTGATGAGCTCCTGTCCTTGTGGCCTGGTTGTGGTCTCCCTACCTAGAATGCCCACATACCTGCCCATTACTGTCCTGGTAGAGTTTTTTCTAGTAACCCCTTTCACTTGCAGTGCATAGGTTTGGACGATAAATTATTAGTTGGTTGGGCACCTAACTGATCTCTCCTTAGAAACAAAGGCTGCTGCAGTTGCAGCATCCTTAATGGTAAACAGCATCCCACAGGCCCTAGCCACACATGAGGAAAATTTTCGAACAACTCAAGTTGCTTTGAAGAATGGACAAGGCCAGTTGGCCAGGTATTAAATGCTCTATCCTAATGTTCTTTTACAGCCACTAGTGTTGATTTGGTAGAGTTACACGGCCATTTTGCAGTGATGCAAAGCTTCTTGCCTGATTGAGTCAGGCACTGAACAAGAAGCCCTTCAGGTACATCCCAACTTACATTTGTTAGTTGTGAAGACTTGAAGAAAGATCTGGAAGAAGTCAATGAATAACAGCAATTTGCCTTCTAGAGTCTGAATACCGCTGCTTTCTAATTTGTTGAAAATCTGAGCTCTTTGTCTTTTGTTCTTGGCTTTTTTCTCAATTTGTCCTTGTGAAATTTGATTTCTGCCTGCTTATGTGATTAAATAGTGTTTATCTTCTGTGTACCATGGCTGCTTTTATATTTTAAACATAAGGTTCGTATAATTTTAAAAATCTTTGGTAGAAAGCAAAACTGAGTGATGATAATAAGTTCTGAGGTAATGCTTACTGTCAGCCAAGTATATTCCTATAGCTTCTGATAAATAAAGGAAAATCACCTTAAATTTAGACACTTATCTAAATAAACCAATGTAATAACTTGGCAGATGAATCAATAAACTATAGTACAATAACTGGCAGATGAGATGATAACAGAATAAAGGGAATTACAGGAATCCCAGGGAGATTGTACTGCCTTTTGAATCATACACTTTTTCAAAACCTAATAGAAATTCAAATACATTCTGTTCAACTTATGGTTAGGAAGATAACAGACATTTGGTTTTCCAGTTCAAGCTCTCATTTAGCTCTTAATTTTTTAAAACTGCCATAACAGAACAACTTTAAAGAAAATTTTCTTCACAAAAGAAACAGATGTCTCTTAGGATTTCAGGTCTCCATTTTTTTTTTCTTTTCAGAATGACTATCTACATCTATATATCCATTTTTTTGTGGTTTTGGCTAGCTGTAGAAATTCTCCTTTCTCTATAAAACATATTTTCTAGATATCAGGGGAAAGAGAAATTTAGTCCAGTATCAGTGCTCACTTGTTAGGGAACTAGATCATCAGCACCATCACTCAGCTCAGACCCAGCGACTGTAGTGCTGTCATGGCATCCAGTTACTTAGAGATGTCATGAAATGGGGAAGCAAGAGCTCAAAGGCTGGAGGCATATACATCTCTTTGCTGAGGCTAACACTACTTCTTTGTGTTTGAGTGCCTCTCATAGCCCAGGAACGTCTTAGCAAAGTCTCTAAGTTGCTAGTTTTAACTGAAAATATTAGGTTTCTATTTCATCAAAGAAACATGTTTATAGCTTTGAAGGACAAACAGAAGGACTGGGTTTTGAGTGGAGTATAGTAAAACCTTAGAAGTCTGTATCTTTCCTCCACAAGCCTTGCCCCCTAGAGGCAGCAACGGCTCACTTAACTTTTCTATCTGGCATTTGACGGCCACGTTCCTGAGTGGCTTCCCCACTAGTATTTCTAAGAGTTTCAGTTTCAGATATTATTTATAGACTTCATCTTATGAAGTACAAAGACTGGCCTCTTGCGCTACTATCCACATCTACACTTTCGTCTTCCTCATCCCGCTAATATACTTTGGCTAGATTAAAGACCTTGTGAATATTCAGCACAGTCCAGACATGATTACCTTTCTTTTCTTGCCACTCTGCATCTGTGGAAGGAAACCCACTTGGTCATTTCTCTAGTTTCCTTTCTGTTGCTGTGATAAGACACCATGACCAAAAGCCAGTTTAGGAAGGGAAGGATTTATTTGACTTACACTTCCAGTCCATCAGTGAGGGAAGTCAGGGCATGAATCCAAGCAGGAGCTTGAAGGAGAAACCATGGAGGAATGCTGCTTGCTGGCTTGTTCAGGCTCATGCTTAGCTAGCTTTATTTTATTTTGACAGTTTCATGCATGAGAACTCTAATCACTCCCAGTTCCCCCTTCGACTCCTCCCATGTTCCCCCACTCTTCCTTTCAACTTCATGACCTCTTCCTTGATTATCGTTTCTACATATTCATACGTCGTATATAATATACTGAGTCAATTTAGGGTGCTTGTGTGTCTATGTGTTTGGGGCTGACCGCTTGGAATCGGATAGCCCATCGGGAAGCTTGTCCCTGATATAAAATGATTCTTCTTGTCTCCACAAACATTACCTGTAGATCTTCATCTAGAGGTGGGATCTTGTGAAATTTCCCCATCCACATTGGCATGTCAACTGCAGTGTCATTATTGAGAATTTCATGCATACATATAAGATGTTCTCATCAAATCCATGCCTACTCCCTCCCCTCCAACTCCTGCCATAGCTCCTCATCACTTTTTTCTGATAACTTCATGTACTCCTTCTTCTTTTATTTTTATGGGGCTTTTAGCTACTCTGACATTCCCTCTTCTGAAGAGGTAACCATAAAAATCTTTTAAGGATTAGATATAAACTCCCAAATACTTTCAACATTTTGGACTTTGGAACAGAGTATGTTGCTAAGAGGCCCAAGGACATTGTGACTTTTAGCCAAGAAACTGGCTATTTTGCTTTGGGGTCTTTTTGCCCTAATTGCTAGCCAGTTCCTACCTCCTATTCTTATCACAACATCCTCTGAAGAGGTTACCCAAATTGCCAATAGGGAATCGGGACGCAGACCGCTTTGGCTTCTTCCATGCTGAACAGGGATGCAGGGTGAAGCAATTGGAGCACCCCTTCAGTGGGTCCATCTAAAAGACTCCCAAATTGTGTAACTCTTATTTCTAGGGGGAAAAAAAAAGTCCTTGAATCATGACTAGGAGATGTGAAGGAGAGGTAAAGGCAAAAGTAATTCACATTACAAGTTCTAGAAAGGGAACTAGAAAAGTCAGAACAGAGCAATTTTCAAATGTTCATATGAGAATCCTTTGGAATTTCTTGACAAGGGCTTCCAAAAGCATCCCTCTATTGGGTACCTCCTCATTTTTCTTTTGTCTTCCAAGGCTGGACTCTAGAGTGATGGATTCAGGATTTGCTTTCAGGTATTTTGATCAGTGTCAGTTCCCTCTCAAAGGCTTCTAGAGAGGGGGAGAAAACAAATTTAGCCATCATTTTAGAACAATAGCGGGTTGTCTCCTGTAGCTACAGTTGGGCACTACTTCTGAGCAGCACTTCTGATTAGAAACAAAATCATCAATGAGAAATAATTGTAGAAATAGTATTTTATATGGACTTAAGCATGTCTGGGAAGTGTAATCCCTTGAACTCTTAAAGAAGTATACTGATGACTTTACTTTTGGTTATACTTTCCTTTTGGCTTTTGAAGACCATATAATTGGCCCAAATAAATCAATTTATTTTTACACTTAAGGTCATTTAAGGATCTGTTCCTCAGGGGTCACGAAGGCTTGGGAGGAGGTCCTGGCTCCTTTCTTTTACCAGTTCCATCTATGTGAAGATAAGTCAAAGGTCCTGTTCGACCATGACTGCATTCACTTGGAAGCATAGAGGAGATGTTTCCTCTGAGTTGACCCTCCTCTTTGTAGACTGGACACTGGTTCCAGTCCATCTCATGGAGTCTCCATAGCCTCTCTGAAAAAGAAGACAGGTGACTCACCACAGTTACAGGACATTTTGAGGGAGAAAAAATTGTCCTTAAAGTTCCTCTGACAAGATTAGCATAGACCTAAAAGTATGGCTGTTAAACATGCAAGAAGGTTAGTTCCACCAGTCTGGTACTTTTAATTACCATGTGCTATGTAGATAAAGCTTGGGTAAAAAACCAAATGTTTTCAGATAAACTTTGACCATATATAGTTCCTTAAACTAGTTGACTAAATTATGACCTTAGAAATTTTAAGATTATTGTGTACGTTATTTTTGTCTCATCCTTTACATATCATAATGAACCTACGTAGGCCTTCACCACTTGCTTAGGCTTTCTCAATTATTTCTAATTTGGAAAATATCTCAATTCCCATATCATTTTAACATCTCTTACATTCTCATTTTCTTTCTTTTTTTAAAGTAATTATGAGACATAACAGCATTAACAAATACATTTTCCATCTGTTGTGAGAATTCTTTTCCTGAGGATAGTAAGCAATTCCCTTTTAAGGTACTAGTGTTAATCCAATGTTTGATTAACATTTTACTGGAGAACCAATAAATTTATTGGGCCTGCTTACCAAGATAACTGAGGAGTTGCTGAGGTGTATGTATGACCTGAGGATATGCACACTAGAAAGCCTTTACCCAGCTTGGGTCAAGCCTTCTCTTCCTAGCCTTCCCCAGATTGTATAATTTAGCCCTCCCCAAATCCAGGAGGCCGTGTGTGATTATGGCCAAATTGCATACAGTTGGCCAGAGAGTGGCTGGATACTCTGGTGAGGGTCCAATGACCTTGCTTGGCCCTCCTTTAATGAATGAGCACAACTGTAATGAGCCCAATTGTGACGATGTTTAGTGATCAGACTCAGATGAAGTCGTGGTGATAGTAGTTATTTCATGCAGCAGGCACTGCTGATAGCATCATCTTATTAAAAGGACCTGGAATTTAAAAGGATTTGGTGCTAGGACCCACATATGAGGGAGAACATATGTCATTTGTTTTTCTGAGTCTGTGTTACTTCACTTAGTATAACAGTTTCTAGAGCCATCCATTTACCTGCAAATTTCATTATTTCATCTTTCTTTACTGCTGAATAGAACCCCATTGTGTAAATATACCACATTTTTGTTAACCACTCGTCAGTTGTGGGGCACTTAGGTTGCTTCCATCTCTTAGCTATTGTGAAAAGAGCAGCAGCACACATGGTTGTACAAGTGTCTCTACAATAGGATGAGTCCTTTGGGTATATGCCAAAGAGTGATCATATGGTAGATTCATTTTTAGTTTTTTAAGAGCTCTCCACACTGTTTTCCATAGAGGCTGCATGAGTTTGCAATCCCACCAGCAGTGAGTGAGCGTTCCCCTTTCTCCACATCCTCGCCAGCATTGGGTATCATTTGTTCTCTTGATCCTAGCCAATCAGTCTGATTGGGTTAAGGTGATTCCTTAGGGTGATTTTAATTTGCATTTCCCTAACGATGCTGAACACTTTTTAAGATGTTTCTTAGCCATCTTTATTTCTTCCTTTGAGAACTC
>NW_008336313.1:5097322-5119283 GCF_000622305.1 Nannospalax galili | reverse complement strand
ATTCTGGTTATTAAACCTCTGTCGGATGTGTCGCTGGTGAAGATTTTCTCCCATTCTGTGGGTTTTCTGTTTGCTTCCTGGTTGCCACTTTGATGTACAGAAGCTTTTTAGTTTAATGAGGTCCCACTTGTTGATTGCTGACCCTTATTCCTGAGCAACTTCTGTCCAATTTAGAAAATCCTTTCCTACACCTATATCTTGTCAGTTACTGTCAATATTTTCTTCTAATAGTTTCAGGGTTTCCAGTTTCACATTGAGGTCTTTGATCCATTTGGAGTTGACTTTTGTGCAAGATGAATGATAAGGTTCTAGTTTCATTCTTTGATAGATGGAGATCCAGTTTTGCCAGCACCATTTGCTGAAGATGCTCTTTCCTCCATTGTGTGTTCTTGGCACCTTTGTCAAATATCAGGTGGTTGAAATTGCATGTACTCAGGTTTGGCTCTTTAGTGACATTCCATTGATCTATGTGTCTATTTTTGTGCCAGTACCATGCTGTTTTTAAGACTATAGCTCTGTAGTATACTTTGAGATCTGGTATAGCAATCCCCCCAGTGTTGCTCTTTGTGCTCAGGGCTGCTTTGGCTATCTGGGGTCTTTTGTGTTTCCATACAAATTTAAGGATTTTTTTCTAGTTCTGTGAAGTATGTCATGGGGATTTTGATTGGGATTGCATTGAATCTATATATTGTTTTGGTAAGATGGTCATTTTCACAATATTAATTCTTCTAATCCAGAGCATGGGAGGGGTCTTTTCATCTCCTGGTGTCCTCCTCAATCTCTTTATAACGATTTAAAATTTTCATTGTAGAGATCTTTGATGTCTATGGTCAGATTTATTCCAAGATATTTTATTTTATTTGCAGCTATTGTGAATGGGAGCAGGTCCCTGTGTTCTTTCTCGAATTGCTTGTTATTGGTATATAGAAAGGCTACTGATTTTTGTAGATTGGTTTTATAACCTGCCACTGTACTGAAAGTGTTGTTCAGTTATAGGAGTTTTCTGATGGAACTTTCAGGATCCCTTAGGTATAGTATCATATCATTTGCAAAAAATGATAGTTTGACTTCTTCTTGTCCAATTAGTACTCCTTTAATTCCCTTCTCCTGTCTTATTGGTCTAGCAAAAGTTCAGGCACTATGTTGAAAAGGAGCAGAGATAGTGGACATCCTCTGGTTCCTGATTATAATGGGAATGCTTCTAGTTTTTCTCCATTTAGAATGATGTTGGCTGTGGGTTGGTTGTATATAGCTTTAATTATGTTGAGGCATGTTCCCTCCAGTCCATTTCCCTCTAGGACTTTGAACATAAATGCATGCTGAATTTTGTCAAAAGCCTTTTCTACATCTATTAAAATGACGATGTGTTTTTGTTTTTGTTTTTGTCTTTGAGTCAGTTTATATGATTAATGACATTTATTGACTTGCATATGTTGGACCATCCCTGCATCTCTGGAATAAAGCCTATTTGAATGCCACAGTGAATGATATTTTTGATGTACATTTGTATGCAGTTTGCAAGTATTTTGTTGAGAATTTTTGTATCTATGTTCATTAAGGATATGGGTCTATAGTTTTCTTTTTTGGCTTGTCTTTACCTAGTTTGGGTATTAGAGTGATATTACTTCATAGAAGGAATTTGAGAGTTCGCCCTCTGTTTCTATTGTTTTGAATAATTTAAGTAGTATTGGTTGGAGGTCTTCTTTAAATGTCTGGCAGGATTCTGCTGTAAATCCATCTGGGCCTGGGTTTTTATTACTGTTTCGATTTCCTTATATGGTATGGGTCTATTTAAACTGTTGATCTCTTCTTGTTTTAACTTTGGTGGTTCCCATGATTTTAAATATCCATCCATTTCTTTTAGATTTTCAAATTTAGTAGTATACAGGTTTTTAAAATACTCCCTTATAATGATCTGGATCTTCTGGGTGTCTATTGTGATGTTTCCCTTTCCATTTCTGATTTTGTTGATTTGGATTTACTCTTTCTTTCTTATGGTTAACTGGGCTAGGGGTCTGTCTATCTTGTTTAGCTTTTCAAAGAACCAGCTCTTAGATTCATTGATTATTTGTATTGTTTTCTTTGTTACTATTTCATTAATTTCTGCTCTGATTTTTGTTATTTCTTCTCCTGGGTTTGGGTTTCATTTGTTCTTGCCTTCCCAGTGTCTTGAGTTGCAGTGTTAGGTCATTTGTTTGGACTCTTTCTGACTTTTTAATGTAGGCACTTAGAGTGATAAACTTCCCTCTTAAGACTGCTTTCAACATGTCCCATAGGTTGTGTTGTGTTGTATTGTCCTTATCTATTTGGAATTCTAAATGCTTCTTATGTTTGGATGTCTGTTTCTTTCTCAAGTTTTGGTAAATTTCCTGTTATCGTTTCTTTGAACACTATGCCTTCAGTGTTTAATCTCAGCTCCTTCTTCTACCCTTCAGATTCTTAGGTTTTATCTTTTTTGAACTTCATTTTATTTTTTATTACGTGTGTGCACATATGTGTGTGCAGTACAGGCATGCACGTGCCACTGTGCATATATGGAGATGAGAGGACAACTTTTTGGACTCATTTCTCTCCTTCCATCTTTACATAGGTGCTGGGGATCAAACTCAGGTCACTAGGCTTGTGCAGGGAACACCTTTAATCTTGGAGCCTGCTCACTGGCCTAGTCTTTTGTCTCCTGACTATGTTCCTGGATGTTGTGGTCATACTTAATTTTTCCTCCCTCATTGATACTTTCCTTATTAATACAGTAGTTCATCAATTGGCCTCTGTCCCTATAATCTTTCTCCTGCTTGTTCAAGTCTATTTATGGGATTTCCACTGTGTTTTTTGTTCAATTAACTGAGTTTCTCATTTCAAAAATTTCTATTTTTAAAATAATCTCAGCTTCTTTGCTGAATTTCCCCATGTTACTGACTTTTTCTTTTTTTAATAGTTTTTTAAAAAAATGTGTATGAGTGTATTACCTACATGTATGTAAGTGCACCCATGGTATGCAATGCCTGCGGAGGTCAGAAGAAGGCACTGGATTCCCCGGGAACTGGAGTTATGGAGAGCTGTTAGCCGCCATGTAGGTGCTGGAAATCAAACCCAGGTCCTGTGCAAGAGCAGCCAGTGCTCTTAGCTGCTGAGCCATCTCTCCAGCCCTGACTTTTTCATCTATATGGCTGATTTTTCATGCAAATTTTTAACTCTGCCCTCTGTGCTGATGACTTATCTCTGTACTGTACTGATTTTGTTTGCCTATTTTTATCCTCTTTCAAGTCACTGGTCATTTTTACTATAGAACTTGTGAAATTTCCACCTGACATTTTTTTTTCTTATTTTGAATATCCCACTTCACTGGCTCTCAAAGGAGCAGTCTCTAGTCTGCCACTTACCAGGAAATATTCAGTATTATGCCTCCAGCCCCACCTCTCGTCTTTCCTGTGGCTCCTGTCTGCTTTTCCTTCCATTGAGCAGTTCTGTCATGGTGTGAGATGCCTCTTTGCCTCTGCCTCAGGGTTGGCTCCCTGCTTGAGTGTGCATATTCCTCATGATTGGTTTGCTGCCTTCATTTTGAGTGTGTTTTCCAAGAGCTTCCTAGTATCTGGAAGGGAGATCTTTATGACTGTGTGTGCCCCAAAATGGAGTTATTCTATGCTCATATGATCATGGTTTGTCTAAACTTCAGCTTGTAAATAATTTTGTGTAGGACATGTAAAAAACACTGCTATGCTCCCCTTCCTAATGCTGCTTTTAATTGAATGATGTTATTCTGATGTCCAGTTCTTCATATGTAATTCATTGTTTGTTTTTCTGGAGATCTAAAATCTTCTCTTTATTCACCATGATCTAGAGTTTCTTACCAATGTTTTTGGTGCAGTTTTTTGCCCCACTCCCCTCTGGTCATGTGTTTAATAAACTGCTGAAATTTCAGACTCTATTCATTCTGGTTCCAAGAAATCTTCTTAGGGGCTTTGTTTAGAATGTCTTTCCTGTCCATTTTCTCTGTTGTCTCTTTAGGTTCTCCTGTGATTTGGATGCTGGTTTGACTGTCTGATCCCCCAATTTTTAAAATGGATTTCCTCCTTTTATTCATCTCTGTTGCTGTTGTGGTGGTGGTTGTATATTCTGGGAGGTTTTTAGAAAAATGTGTTTCTGCTTTCTATTTTTTATCCTTATTTAGCTGTTTAGATTGTTGGTTTTGCTGAGATCATCTTTGCTCAAATGTCTAGTGATCTTTGACAGTTCATTCATGTGATAGAAATATGATGATTGATCTTATTAAGGCGATTGGAACTTCTGATACAGACTGCATTTGCTGATGACTTTGCTGCAGTGAGAACCTGGCCATTTGGTTAGGCTTGATTATTTCTCCTGAGAGAATGCAGTATTGTGAAGAAAGAGAGAAAGGGAGGAGGAAGTGGGGGGAGAGAAGGAGTGAGGGAAGGAGGGAGCGAGGGAAGGAGGAAGGAAGGCTCCCTGACGCTGAGACACGTGAGGTCTGGAACCTGGTTGTTTATCACGACTTGTTAGACTCCTTCCCTGTTTTCTGTCCCTTTTTTATATTCTCATTCTGGATCCTGACTCTCCCTGCTTTAGTTTCTCCAGATATTAAGCATCCCCCCTCCTGCCTGGGCAGGGGGATCCATTTGGTTCTAAAGGATGAAAGTAGTAAGTCTGAGTTTGTGCTGTGCATCAGGCCCCTCCTTTCAGAACTGGCTGGTGCTTTTGGTTCCTGAGCTGTTTCTCAAGTTCTGGAGTGCAAATCTGCTTGCTTTTTATTGGCCTTGCCACATCATGCAGTTAGGTTTCAAATTTCCAGGGCCTGCCAAGACAGTTACCACTTGACATCTGCTTTCCATCTTGAAAATTTTTCTTGTCATTTTTCTTTTGCTTCCTCAAAGTTTTATGCTACACTTTTTTTTTTTTTATTTTTGGTATTTTTGAGACACGGTCTCCCTGTAGCCCCAGCTGGCCTGGAACTCACTATGTAGACCAGGCTGGCCTTGAACTCACAGAGATCTGCCTGCCTCTGCCTCCCAAGTGCTGGGGTTAAAGGCGTGTGCCAGCACACCCGGCTTATGGTACACTTTTATTCCTTTACTGCTATTTTATTGAGGTTTTGGAAAGCATTCTCATAACGCCATATATTCAAACTTCAAGTAAACCAGAATCCTTATCTTTTTCTCTTTACCATAGGACATGGCAGCCTAGAGTTATCTGAAGACATACACACACGTATCAGGTAAGTTTTTCTTTATAGATGTCTGTGTCGATTTATAAACCAAAGCAAATACTGACTGAAACTCCTTATATGTTTTATAATTGAAATTTTATATTTTAAAAAGGTATATTAATTTGTTGTTATTAATAATGTATGAGGAGTTCATATATTACTACTGTATTTGAATCATTTCTGTCCTTTTCTCTCTTCCCTCCAATTCTTCCCACATCCCCACCACTCCTTCACAATTTCATGACCTATTCTTTGATTATTATTGTTGCATATACATAAATACATGTTATATATACTTATACATGTATATATATATATATAAACTCCGCTAAGTCCATTTAGTGGTGCTTGTATGTGTATGTGTTTAGGGTCGACTACTTGGGATTGGATAATCAGTGAAGAAGCTTGTCCCTATAAAAAACTGCTTCTCTCCTTCACCAGCCGTTGATTGCCTGTAGCTTTTCATCTAGAGATGACGAGATCTTGTGAAATTTCCCCTGTCCACATTGGCCTGCCAGGTGTTGCTGTCCCTATGCAGGCCTTGTTTAGGCAACCATATTGAGATGTCATGGGTTCAGCATCCCTGTAATGTCTGGAAGACACTGTTTAGTAGCAAGTGTCCCGGTCCTCTGGCTCTTACAATCTTTCCACACACCCTTTCATTTTTTTATTTGTTTGTTTCTTTTATATGTATGAGTGTTTTGCCTGCGTGTATGTCAGTGTACATGTCATGAAGCCTGTGGAGACCAGAGAGGGCATTCAATATCATGCACATGGAATTTGGATGGTTGGTTGTTACCCGTGTCTTCTGCAATGTTCCCTGAGCCTTAGGTATAGGGGCTGCATTGCAGATGTATCAATTGGATACCTTTGTAGAATTTTTGTAATAGTCTCCATCTGTTGCAAAAAGAAATTCTTTGATGAGTGGTGAAAGCTATGCTTTTCTGTGTGATACAAGTATTTAGAATGCAGTTAGAAATTATATTTGTTTAGGAAACTGGCAGTAGTTCTCTCCCAGGTCTATGACCTCTCCAGCCATGGATGTCTACATTTACAGTAGCAGCCAAGAATTCCCTCTTATTGAGTAGGCCTTAAGTTCAATTAGATAGCTATTGGTAACCCCCCAAGATAAAAGTGCCACTATTTCACCCTTAGGGATTCTTTTTTACTGTGCTAGTCATTGCTGTGGTTCATACATAGGCTTTACAGTGGGGCAGAACTATTGATTGCTTTTCTCCCTTGGCAGCTTACATAGTACCTTCTGATACTATGAAAGCCGATTGTCAGGGAGGAGGTTTCCAGCTTGACTGCTCTAACTAAGTACTGTGTCTGAAGTATGTGGTGTCTTTAGCAATAGGGTCTTATCTTCAAATTCTGGTAGGAAATCAAGGGTGATGGGACTAGCTTACATTGTTTTGGGAGTCTCTTGAACTACCCTAACAAATAGTTAGGTTTCCTTTGTCTGGCACTGGGAATTTTGTTAGTTTTTGGCCACATACACACACACACACACACACACACACACAAGCATGCACATTTATGTATGTATTTTTAAGTAAGCTCATAAAATAGTGCATTTCCTATGGCTTTTGCAGACACTTTTAGTATTATTTTTCTCTCCTTTATTCCCCTCCCTCCCCAGTTACAGTCCTCCATTTTTCCTGTGCCCCCTTGACAACACCTGTATTCTACTATCCCCCTCTCTAGAGCTCCTTCTCCATTCCCCTCCCCATGGTCCCTTTCCACTCTTCTGGTTTCTTCAGTTACTTCAGGTTATACACTCACATCTAAAGATTCAGAGCTAGGATCCACATGCAGAGAGAGAACATGCAGTGTTTACCTTTCTGGGTCTGGGTTGCCTCACTCAGTAATGTTTTCCAGTTCTATCCATCTGCCTGCAAATTTCATAATTTCATTTTTCTTTACAGCTAAATGGGACTCCATTGTGTATATGCACTATGTTTCCATCATTTATCCACTGAAGGACATTTAGGCTGTTTCCATTTCCTAGATATTGTGAAAAGAGCAGCAGAGAACATGGTTGAGCAAGTAGCTCTGTCATAGGATTTTGAGTCCTTTGAGCATATGCCAAGGAGTGGTATAGCGGGGCCACATGGTAGATCTACGTTCAGGTTTTGAGAAGTATCCACACTGATTTGTATAGTGGCTGCACCAATTTGCAATCCCACCAGCAGCACATAAGGGTAAAAGATTTACTACTTTTAATCTTTATTTATGTGTACATGGAGGCCAGAAAAGTGTGTCAAATCCCTTGGAGCTGGAGTTACAGGTGGTTGTGAGCCACTCAGTGTGTTCTGGGAAGCGAACTCGGGTCCTCTAAAAGAGCATCAAGCGTTCTTCACTGCTGAGCCGTCTCTCTAGCCCCAAATTATACATATTTTTTAATTTAGAAAATGAATTAAGTATTTTTCTCTTACATAAAATGTTTTTAGGAGGAGTAGAAAATTATTGAATACTTTCTACTGAATCTAAATTAAATGACTTTTAATGAACTGGCATTTCCTTTTGTTGTTCAACAAAAGGAAAAATGGAAAAAAAAAATCTGTTATCAATAAAGGAAGCACAAACTTTGGGCATTTTAAGAGAAGATAAGGTTAACCTTGTCTCAGAATATGGAGAACCATTGCATCTTTTTTTCTTTTTAATAATTTTTGTTTGAAATTATGTGTATATGTGTGGATATATGCACGTGTGCAGTGCCCATGGAGGCCAGAGAGGGCGTCAGAACCCCTGGAGCTGGAGCCACAGGAAGTTGTGAGCCACCTGCTCTTGAAGAGCATCAAGCACTCTTAACTGCTGGACCATCTCCCCAGCCCTCGTTGTATCTTTTAAGAGATAACCCGGCAATGTGGCATCAATTTGGCTTTGAGCACCCGGGCAAGATGTGGGTCTAGAGTCTTAGCTTCTGCAGCATTTACTTTCTTGAGCTTTATCTGTACATAGCTAATTATCTAGTGTTGAAATGGCACTTGACTTAGTTCAGGTCTCCATGACTGTCATTGTATAAAAGACAAATCAAAATCCGGCAACTTAAGTGGCTTCTGTTTATGAAGCAGTGCTGAAAACATACAGAAAGATAAAGACTCTCATGAAGTCCAGTTGGTTGGGACTCAGTGAGGGCATTGCTGCCCACTTGGTGTGTGTGCTGCAAAGCGCCTTAACACTCGGCACAGAATGTACTGTGATCAATAGCTGTCTGGTGCATAAGTGCTATTTTATCATCTGTAAAACATTAACGTCCCTCAGATACCAAAAGTGATACAACTCTATGCTGTCCATAAAGACACAGTGCCAGCATTAGCTAACAAGTCAGTAGAACTGATCAGAAGACTATCTCTGATCCTAGTCTCAGTAGGTCCTCTGCACCAGTGTTTTTACGTGGGTTCCAGGGATCAGACACAGATCATCAGGCTTGCACAATCACATCAAGCGTTTTTACTTACTAAGCCATTTTGCCAGCCCCCACTTTTTAGTTTTTAGAGAGTGCATTCACAGTGAGGTTTTACAGAGATTCAGAAACACTGTTTTTAACACTGTGACACTCTAACTCCATAGACTTGGAGCTTAGCATTATTTCATGAGCAGGAGGAAAAGGTCTGGCTGTAGAAATGTGTTCCAAATACACAGCCTCTGAATACAAAAAGCATAGCCAAACTCAGACAAAGTCTGATGAACTGGGTGGAACATAAGCAGGCAAATTCAGTTGATATTTAGTTTGTGCTAGTCACCTGGGATCTTTGCATATGTGTAGAATACCACTTAACCAGTTATGGGGTCAGGCTTTTAGCCCCTGGGAGAGCAGGTACTTTATTCCTGTTTTTTTAATGCATTTGTGGGGCTGGGGAGATGTCTCAGTGGTAAGGACCTGGGTCTGATTACCAGCACACACAGCAACTAACAACTCTACGTAACTCCAGTTCCAAGGAATCTGACGCCTTCTTCTGACCTCCATGGACACTGCACAACATGGGTGCACTTACACACATGTAGACAATACACTCATAAAATTAAAAAAAACTAAAAAACAAAATAAAGTAAAAGTAGTAAATAGTAAAAAAATAAAAGTAAATAACCTTTTCTGGTCATATTATTCTATAAAAAGGCACTATACCCCAGTGTTGGGGGTACACCCCTGAGTGAGATGTGACCCCTAACCTCATGAGACTCATGATGAAATCCTCTCTGCAGGAGAGAGACAGCAATGCTCTCTGTCAGTCCTACGGGATCAATTTTGGGAGCATCTTCCACCAGATGCCCAGGGCCATAGGGTAAATGTTGGTAACTTGGCTAAGGAAGAATTTGAGGAATGGTAAGGTCAGGCAATGAGCAATATTGAGCAGAAACTTCTTCCCCTATGGCTTTTTTCTATTTTTTTAATAGGCTTCCTTTAGAAGAATTTTTTTTTTACCAAGTCAGTGATCTCTAAAACCACCTCTAATAAGTGTAATCTAGTGTCTTATAAAGCTATGCCTATTTGTTGGTGAATTGTAGACGTACAATATAACGAGTATGATGGCAGAAGTAAGCTCAAGATGCTCAGAGAAGGTTTAGAAAGAGGTAAGTCTTGACAGGGTATGGAAAGGTGCATATAGAGTTCTGCTTCCAAGGAGCAGCTGAGGCTGGAGGTGATTGCTAAAGACAGATCAGGAACTCACCTACTGGGGAGCAAGTTTTTCTTAGCAAAAGCAACAGCACATGCAAAAGCATGGTGATGTGAGAAAGCATATGCCCCACAGCCTGCTAGACAGTAGTTCCTGCTTATCCACAGGTAGTACATTCCAAAACCCCCAGTGGATGTTAAAATTACAGATCATATCAAACTATATGTACTTTTCCCCTATACAACTGTGTTAGTTACTTGTCTTGTTGCTATGACAAAGATGCAAATAAAGGGAGACTATTCGAAATAGATCAACATTCTTTTTTTGGTCTTTTTGGAGACAGAGTCTCCCTGTAGCCCCAGCTGGCCTGGAACTTGCTTTGTAGACCAGGCTGGCTTTGAACTCACAGAGCTCCACCTGCCTCTGCCTCCCAAGTGCTGGGATCAAAGGCGTGCGCCACCATGCCCAGGGAACAGTCTATTTGGGCTCACGGTTTGAGGGTACAATTCTATCATGGTGGGGAAATGATGCTGGAAGGAGTTTGAAGCAGCTGGTCATGCTGCACCCACAATCAAGAAGCAGAACCATAAATGCTCAGCTTCCTTTTTCCTTTAAAAAAAATCTTTTCATTGTTTATTTTATTTGGAGGTGGGCATGCGTGTGCCACAGTGCTCATGCGGAAGTCAGAGAACAACTTGCAGAGTCAGTTCTCTCCTTCCACATGTGGGTTCTGGAATAGTACTCAGGTGATCAGGCTTGGCAGCAGGCACTGTTACTCGCTGAGCCATCTCACTGACATCCTTTCTCCTTTATATTCAGTACAGGACCCCAGCCCCAGGAGTGGTACTACCCACATTTAGGGTTTGTCTACCTCAATTAACCTAATCTAGAAAATCTCTTACAGACTTCCCCAGGGATATGTTTCCATGTGATTCTAAATCCTGTCAACTTGACAAGATTAACCACCACAATATCCATATGATAACGTTTAATTTATAAGTTAAGCACAGTAGGAGATTGGCGGTAGTAAGTAATATTAAACAGACGATTATGAAAGCATAGAATAAAAGTTGTGTGAATGTAGTATCTCTCTATCTCTCTGTGTCTCACTCAGACTGTACTCATTCTTCCTGTCATGATGAGATGACAGAATGCCAACAGGCTAAGATGAGGTAAGATGAGTGACACAGGACTGTGACATAGCACTAACACAATTGTACACCATCTGACAACTGCAATGCTGTTAGGTGCCTAATGGCCAGGTAGTGCATTGAGCACAGACACTCTGGACAAGGAGATGACTCAATTTCTGGGCAGTACAGCCAAATGGCACAAGATTTCACCCCGCTACTCAAACTGTGTGCCATTTAAAACTTATGGATTTTTTTCTGGAATTTTCCATTTAACATGTTTATATCATGACCAACCACAGGTAACTTTTATATTTAAATAAATATAAAAATTTTGAACACTAGTAAATTAATCTAGCAAAGATTCTAGGTACAAGATGATATTTAAATCAACTATATTTTTATGTACACACAGTTAATAAATAGAAATGAAAAATGTTTTTGAGACAAAGTTATATATATTTTGTTACATTTTGATGCTGCTATAAATGGCATTTAAACCTTTTTATTTTGGTGGCATACACCCGTAACCCCAATGCTGAGAGTCTTAACTATTTAGCCCCCAGCACTGGGAGTCTTAACTACTTATCCCCAGGCCACCAAAATGAAAAGTTTTAAATGCCATTTATGGCAGCATCAAAATGTAACAAAAGATAGACAAGTCATCTGTACTAAAACCCACAATATTTCTGAAAGAAAATGTAAAAAATACAAAGAAGAAAAATACTCAGTTTGTTACTTAGGAAAAATACCATGTTATTAGAATGTTAATCCTTCCCTACTCATTTTAAAAAAAAAAAAAAAAAAAAAAAAAAAAAAAGACTGTCAGTTGTTTATCTCCCAGAACCTTATAAGCTGGCTCTAAAATGTATCTAGAAGTATAAGGAGCTGGAATGTCAAGGCAGTCAAGACGCGCGTGTGTGTGTGTGTGTGTGTGTGTGTGTGTGTGTGTGTGCCTGCCTCTGTATGCACCCATGCACATGCATGTTGAGGCTACAGGAGAACATTAGGTGTCCTGCTCTTTCAGCCTTCATCCTATCCCCTTCAGACAAGGTCTCTCACTGAACCTAGAGTCTGACATTGTTTGGCGACTAGGCTGGCTGGCTAACAAGCACCACCCATCCTCTTGTCTCTAAGCTCTTCCCCCACCACAGTGATGATGTTACAGACTTGCACAATCATACCCAACTTTTATATGGGTGCTGAGGTGAGGACCAAACTCAGGTCCTCTTGCTTGTGAAGTAAGTGCTCTTATCCACTAAGCCATCTCCCTGATCATTTAATTTTTGTAATACAGGTTGTTATCTATGAAATAAGCATGCCGCCCAGAGTCATGAGTCAGGCTGACATTTAGAACTGGGCATCCACATGATGGGGGAAAGGTACTAAAAGTATTGCAGTGGCAATGCCCTAGGTGTACCCAAGGCAAACCACACACAATCTTTTTACTGAACCCAAACTTTGATTAGTTGTGCGGTAGCACATAGAAGGAAAAATAATCTCTAAATAGAAAATCTTGCACAGAAACTGAAGTGCAGTATTATGGGATGTTCAAGATCTGCAGGAAATTCCAAGTGATGGCATCTCTAGAGAGAGACTAGCAGGAGGAAAGACTGCACATGGCCAGATGGTGGAGAGCCTCAGGTTTCAGTCAAAGGTGTTTAGACTTCATCCTCTAGAATTAGCTGACAGATTTCATTACCCAGCAGAAGCATCACCTTCCCTAGAATAGGGAGAGCCGAAGGGTAGAAAGGCAATTAGGAGGCTGTCTGGAGTTAGCAAAGAGGAATGATGAGGTACTCCTGGAAGGCTACAGAGAAGACCAGCGACACTGGGTGCTGAAGAAGTGCTAACTTGGCTCTTCTCACATAGGATTTCATCAAACACTTGCAGTCACCACTTGAGAAAGTTCTAAGTGTAGAAAGGTTAGGCAACACTCAGTCACACAGGCCCCTGATTCCAGACCCTGCACTCAACCATGATGCGAAGAGCTAATTGATGGTAGAGGGGAAGGTGCCAACCAGACAGTTTGAGCTGAACGTTGCTTCCATTAACCGGCACTCCTGTTATTTCCTTCTTCCGGTTAATGAGCCTGTCTTTTTTTCCCTCACTGGCTCCTTTTAAGTTGGTGTCTGGTCTTTCTTTTCTAAACACTGTTTTGGAGGTTGTTTTCCCTAATGGCTTCATCTGTCAACCTTTATGTTGACTTGACCGAAATCTCTCTTTTCCATTTCAAGTTTCTCAGTCAGGTCCCTAAAGGTCACTTTGGCTTATCTGTCATATCATCACCTAAGGCCATGTCTGAAATTAAACTCATATTTTACTTCAGTTCCACTTGATGGTTTCTATTAATAGAAAAACTAGTCTTCTGGGCTTTAGAAAAGTATTTGACCCCGACATTCCTCCACCTTTCATGTGTTAGGTAACCAGTCAGACCTATTCTTTAGCATTATCCTGGTTTCGCCTCTGCTGCCGCCTCCTTTACTCCCCCCACCCCAACTCAGTCAGCCCACGGACTCAATTACTGCATTGGTTTCCTAACTGAATTTGTTTTCTGTTTTCTAAGTGGCCCTGCATTTAGTCTCCCTTACAGAACTCACCTGGTTTACTACTCCCTGAGAAAACCCTTGCTCAGTTTCCTCATTGACTAGTCTATTCAAGAATTACTGATAGCTCTCCATTCTGCCTGCTTGTGAAGATCCTGCATCACTCGTTTCACTTGTGTGATAAAACTCCAGTTGCTCTAAACCACTGGACTCAAGTGTCTCATCCCTACCGTCCCTTCCTCTGACATCCTCCGTATACATACCATACTGTGCTCCACCTCCCACTGCCCCAAATGCGGCTGAGGCTGTTCCCCAAGTCCAGAATCCATCCTTCCTTTCTCCAGACATGTATTCCTAGTGACTCTGATGACTTTCAAGCAAAAGTTTTATCACTCCTCCAAATTCTTTCATTTATTGCCACTGCTAAAAAAGTGTCATATTCTCCAAATGTTAAACCATGCAACCTCTTGTTATGGTAATAGAGAAAGTCGTTCTATTCACTTGTTTGTCTGTGTGTGTGTGTGTGTGTGTGTGTGTGTGTGTACCCAGCAGAATAATAGCATTTAATGTAAAATTGTATCTCCTCCTTTTTCTTTTCCATTGCCATAATGTCAGTGATAATATTCAGTATATTCTTGGTATTAGTAGGAGTTATAAACACATACATTTTTATATTGTTGGTTTCCCTTGTTAGTGTCGCAGTCTGCCTATCTGAATAATAGTAAATACAGTTACTATTCTCTTCTTTTAAGGGACTATTTCTTTACAGAGCTGAAGCTGCAAATATTTAAGATATTCTGCTCTGTGTATTCAAGCTAACTAAAGTCATACCTTTTAGGGTAATATTTTTAATTATTCTAGAAGAAAGAAAAGAAATACCCTGAAGGCTAACAGTTTGAAATTGAACAGGACACCCTTGGGAAGGGAGAGGGTCACGGGTCACCCTCAAACAGACAAAAGACAATGAAGACGATTGTGCCTGAAGATGGTGTATTTTTTTTTCATGAGACAGTGTGCTGACAGTTTCCTTCCTCTTGGGTCATTGTTGTCTGCTAAACGATCTGTGACAGCAAACTGATCACAAGCTTTTTCATGCAGGAGATATAAGGCAGCTTTTCATTTTGTTACTGCCACAGCCAAATGCTGAATTTCACTGGCAAATTCGTGTTAGTTTAGTATAGCATTTTGTAGTGTGAAGCCTGGCGGCCACTCTGAAAGTAATAACAGTGATGAGTAATTGATCTTCATCCCTTTCGGAGTTCTATTTGAGTATGACTGGAAAAATAGTAACACATTTGAAAAATGTTAGTCTTAAAATTAGGTGTTTGAAATTGTTGTTTTAAGTCAAATGACTGCACAGACCCGTTTAAATATTACCTCATTAACTTCAGAATTGAGTCAAATATTTACTTTAAGGTTTTTACAATTTGCCCATAAAAATTAATATTAATAAATTTGTTTTAACTGAAAATTTGCTTTTTCTTTCAAAGCACAAAGAAGCTAAATTGGAAAACAAAATAAGGCATATTGTGTATGATGTTTAAGCATCTACTTAAGCCAGTTAGTTGGTGATTTCACATCTGAAAATTATCTCTAATGTTTAAGTTATAGAGTGGTGAATGTCCTCCAAGAATTTCCCATGGTAAAAATATTAATGAATATAGTCATTTAAAAGAGTGTTCTCAGGGCTGGAGAGATGGTGCAGCAGTTAAGAGCATTGCTCTTGCAGAGGACCTGGTTTCAATTTCCAGCACCCACATGGCAGCTACGAACCATTCTTAACTCCAGTTCCAGGGGAATCTGATGCCCTCTTCTGACCTCCATGGCATTGCACAACACAGGTGCACTCACATACATGCAGGCAATACACTCATACACATAAAATAAAAATAATAAATAATAAATAAAATAAAAAAGAGACTGCTCTCGCCTTCCCATTTGCTAGTTTACAATAATCTTTGCTTTCCTACTAGTAATATTAATAGAGAATAGTATAGGGAGTAGTAATATTAATAGAGAAGGAAAAATACAGGCAGGAGAATTAGAAAAGAGATGGGGTTTTTCCATTTTGATAATAGCCAGATTCTGTGTAAAAACCCATTCTGAGATCATTCCCCTATTAAGAAAAAAATTAAAGTAATCTTACTAAATTTGATATATATTTTAAGAAAATTGTTTCTTGTAGAATGAAAAGAATTATAAATGTGTTTCACATAAAGTTCTTTTTAATTATTCAGCATTAAAGGCAAATACCTAAAACCTATAGTTTTAAAAATATACACAATGATGTACATTTATATTTATTATTGAAAGATAAGTTGGACAGATTTTCTTTCCTGTAAAGTATATTTATCAGTGGTGAAATTAATGTGTTTGATTTATTTATTAAATGTGTGATGCTTAAAAATGCATGTTAGAAGCAAGACATGGTGGTTCATGCCTGTAATCACACATGGGAAACAGAGGCAAGCGGATTTCCAATTCAAGACCAGCCTGGGCTACAAAATGAGATCAAGTTCTGCCTGGGACACAAAATGGAACACTATCTTTAAAGAAAGAAAAAGAGAAAAAGTATTAGAATTTGCAAATCAGCCTGATTATTAGGCATGATCTGAGCAGCCTACTGTAATAAGATAATTATAAAAACGAGTTTACCAATTGCATGTGGTCTGACTTTTCTTTATATTTTCAGAATAATTAAAACAATCTCATTTAACGACTACTACAAGACATGGTCTGGAATAGCCACGACAAAAACCACAGAACACTCCAGAAATTCATGTAAGCCGATCTAGCCTTATTCTGTCCTTTTGTTAACTATTTATCTGTTCAGTATTCTGTCTTACTTTCAAAGACTAATTGACACATATCTGCTATGCAAGAGCAATAAGCTTTTCTGTTGGCTCTCTATACTATTCATTCAACAACTATTAATTTAGTTCTTCTTTTGTGTAGAGTCCTACCCTGAAGTCTGTTTAAAAGCCAGAAGGAAGGATAGGCAATTGGAGGGATAAAAGATGAAGTTCTTAATCTTATGAGGTTTACTTAACTCCCTTCACCCCAGAAAGAAGGCTTCTCAGCAGGAGAACACTCAGTTCTAAACACAATTGTCCTCTAAGCCAGAGGATGTGTGAAAGGCAAATTCAGCCAGAAAACATGAGAGCTGAGAGCTGTTAAATTCTATCAGTCTAAGGGGAAATCAGCTAGGAACCATAAAGACAGAATAGGAGGAGCGGGACAACAACCTGGTTCTGTTTAGTTGGCTCTTTAGAGTACTATTTCATTATTTAACTCAAAGTAGGCCATCCAGTCTACACACACTTAAATGAAAATGTCCTGCTAACATAACAGAGTAAATTCTGAAGTTAGAAGGGACTTATGGTTTCCAGATTTGGTGATATCATGTTAATCCTTCATTTTCTTTCTCCTACATGAGTTATAGGACATACTACACCCATAATCTCTCTTCTTCCTTCCTGAATATTCTTCTACCTCTATCCTCAATGACAACTTCTTTCCACCCTCTCGCCCCAATCTCTCTGAAAGGCCTCGCCCACTGCTGTTTTTCATTAGCCAACGGTTGCTAAAACTGCATCTCCAATCAGTCCCCTTTTCTACGCTCACATGCATATTTGCAACTGTGCATTGAACTGCTCACCTGCATACAGTATAGCCATGTCAGTTAAGATATCCCAAAGCAAATTCACTCTCTAGCTCCTAAACCTGACCTTTCCCCTGTAGTCCCTCTTTTGGTTAATGGTACATCACCGGCTTTGGTTTGGGTTTTGTTTTCACCTAAGGATCCTAGAACAATTCTTTACCTCATAATCTTTCTCATTCTGTCTTCTTGATTTCTCTCTTGCAACATTATTGTGCTTCCACTCAACTCCCCCCTCTTAGATTTAAGGGTCTTGTTACACCATCTCATTGTGATGGTTCTCTACCTATGGCAAAAAGTAGCATTTACTTTTAGATTTAAGCTAGGGCAAAAAGTAGTGCTGAGCTTAAAAATACAAAAAAAAAAATAGTAACAGACAACCTTATGAAACTGTACGTTCTTTCAGGAAAGAAAATTAATTTCCCTGTGATTGTCCATTACCATGCTTACTCATAAATTAATGGTTGAAAATAATTCAGGGTGCATTATGATACATAGATTTTTAACAATGATATCTGTGTAAAGAATTTTATTTCTGACCTTAGTATGTGGCTGTTTCATTTCAAAGTTTGTGGAGGGTGCACCTTAGTCAGTTAGGTACATCTGAGTATCTGTAATGTAGGACGTGCCAAGGAACACAGATGTATTTCAGGGACAATAAACATTTGTTGCACAAACCCAACTTAAAGAGATATTAACTGACATACTCCAGTGACTAAGCATCAAAATCCTTCAACCAAAACCCAGATTGTTGCAGGAATGGCCACATGTAAACACATAAGGATATGTGGAAACTCCTAACTCCCAGGAAAAAGGTCGATAGAAGCCCATGTCAAAAACTTGAGACAGCCTGGGAATGATCACTTTGTAATAAAGACTAATTTAAAAATTGAAGGAAACGATGATGCTTAACTGATGGCAGTTCCTTCCCCCAAAGAGTTTGACTCCAACATCTTAAATTTTGCTGTTTCTCCATCTGTCACTAGCCCAGTCTATAACTCGTCCTTCTCTGTAAAGGCTGGTAATAGTTATGTATAGCACAAAAGTATTTCTGGGACTTTGAATCTAACACTTGATGGCAGATTTCACAATCCCCATGCCTCTTCTTCCTCTGGAGTTGTTATAAAAAGATTCCAAGAGCTTTCTTTCTATAATAACCAGCACTTGATTTAAAAACTTCAACGCAGACTTGACACGTGCTGCTAGCCATTTCATCTTTTGGTAGTTCAGATGGGTGAGGGCCAACACTTTTTTTTTAATGGTCTAATTTCCTGGCGCTAATAAAGATGAAGCTTTTAGATTACAGAATGTGTCTTCAATGATTCAGAATAAAAAAGAAACTTCTAATAACTTTATTTCTACAATAACATTCTTATCACTGGTAAGATTATTAAAATCTCTTGTGGGTTTTAAGAGCTTTATACTCTATGAATATAGAGTACTTGTATTTTGATTTGGATATTAACTCTTTTCTGTATCTTCGAGCCACAAATCTGTGATGGCTATTGATGCTGTAATGGTAGCAAGTGCATGCTTCCACTTTCAATAAACTATGTCCATATATAGTATACTTTAATAGCCCGAATTTATCATTCTTTTGTTCATTTATCCATACAATGTTTATTGAACACCTTAATATATGTTCACATAGCAGTACGTCTGCCTGTGAGCTAGGCATTGTAAAACCCTTTTTTTCAGGAGAGAAACCAAGACTGGAAGAAGCCAGAAAATTTAGCTAAGGTCACACATGCAGGGGAAACATATCACATAAAGATGGCAAATTCTGGGGCCCACATTACTAGGGTTTGTCCTTGCTCACCAAGTGCTAGCTGTGACATTGTTGAGTTTATTGTTCTCTGTGGCCCAGTTGCTTCATTTATAAAATGGGAATCATTGAAGCGCATATGTCATAGGGTTCAGAAACTTGGACCACACCCCTTGACTCTACATTTTCTTCCAATCCTGCTCTTATCCTTTCATAATACAACAGCATATTATCTCAGCATAATACGAGATTTACATTCAAATGATGAAGTATAAGCAATGTATTTATGAAATAAGTGTCATTTTCAGTCATAATCATTGGAAATCATATGGAGAAATGTACCAGTGACTGACTGTTCTCTACCCATCACTATAAAATGTCAAATGAAAGGTTTGGCAGAGAACGATGCTATGCATATGGTTGTAGGAACAGCCCTTTAACTGCAGAATATGATCTCCATACGGAAATGCTTATGTTAGAGGAAAAGAATTCCTGAGAGCAGTGTGCTGTGCAGCGCTGAGCATAAGCTTCCTGGTGCTTGCTTGCTGTCAGCAGGCAAACTAAACAGCCTCCAGCATCATGGGGTGCTTGCTCTCACCCCAGGAAACTTTTCATTCTTTGAGTCCTTGAGCAGCCGTAAGGACAAGTGTCTCCCAAATGTCCTTCGATGCAAGAGCCTGCTTCCGTCCCCATGCCTGTCAGCCTGACTGCTCATTTGAGCCACCCAAGGAGCTTGTAAAAAGTCCAATATGAAGGGCACACCCAGAGCAACCCAGCAGGGACCCTGGGAGTAGGACCAGGCACTGGTGGTTTCTCGAATGCCCCTGGTAACCACAATGTACAGTCACGGGTAAGCACAGCATGATGTCAGAAGTTAGCAGCTCTTTAGCCCTGTGCTAGTTTTGTGACATATAAGAAAATGAATCCAAGTTAGTTAGTTGGACCTCATCTCTCACTGCTATTAATGGGCAAAAATATTCCACCCTACTTTAAGGTACTCGGTGGTTTCATAAGACAGTGTATGAAAATAAAACATACTAAGGCAATTGTGTTCTCTGAATGTGATGGTCCCAACATAGGAGATGAGGAAATTTCGAATCAGCTTTGTAGATGTAGGACAGGAGGTATATCATTGTCAGAGGTGAGAGGACAGAGGCACGGCTCCGTTTTGCTACTCTCAGCGGCCTGAGGAGTTCTAGACTTTTAGGGACCTCAACTCAGGCCAAACCAGGATTTGTGGCTGAAACACTGAAAAGAATTTCAGGAATAGCCAGGAAATGATGAAGCAAAGTTGGAGATCCTGTTAAAGATAGTTTAATACGGGTGTAAGCATGAGCAGTAAGAAGAAAGGTGCTTATAAAGACAGACAAACCCAAATGGGGATACGTGTTTCCGAAGGGAGAGAGGAAGATCAAGTCCGACCCAATGGTGGGGCAGGCTCCTCAGAGGAGAGTCACAATTAACTGTCTCAGTATCAGCCATATGTACTGTTTTGGTAGCTCTTAAATTATGTCTCAAAAGGTTGCTATGAACTACTCCCCTTGTTTCTCATTTGATAAGTGAGATTGTAAGCTGGCTCTGGAGATGTCTGCAATGGGATCATAATCTGATAAGGGATGACCTGAAGCCATTAGGCCTGCACAAGGCGCTTAGGACATGTCCTTTCCCTGAAAATGCTGCTTCTGATGAGAGTCCTAGAAAACCATGCTTTCAGCAGGGAAGCGGGAAAGGCCTTAAAAGCTATTCATTGTGATTCAACTGAGTTCCAGGGTGAGGATCAACTCTCTCTTCTCATGTGCCTAAAATTTTCGCTGCCCTCCTAGCCTGCCTCATTGTGAGAAACCGGAGTAGCAAGGCACAGCGTCCTGGCTCTGCCTCTACTGATGCAAAAACAAACAATCCTGGGGTGGAAGCAGTGCCCTGTAATTTTCAAAAAGAGCTGCTGAGAAAGAAGAGCTGTCTTACGGATCCAGCAGAGGGGCTATTTTTCTACCACAGGCTACAAAACTGTCACAAAGGCAAGAGGGGAAAATGAAGAAGGAGCTTCGGCCTCCGGAGCTTGTGCTAAAATGTCACTGCCCTCCCTCTCTCTTTCTTTGTCTCTCTCCTGCCCTCATTTCTTCATTATTTTTTTTCCTAACCAGCATCATTCATTGAACATCTATATCTAGACAGTTGACTGTGTCTTGGGGACAAGAACATGTGTATTGTGGGTAAGCTTTTGAGGAGTTTGGAAGCAGGTGGTAGAAGACAGATAATGAGAAAACTCATAGAGATAAAATGAGACGTGTTAAAGTCTGTACAAAGAACGGTGGCCTTTTCATCTCTGAGATGAAAGCGGTAAAGCAAATGAGTCAATGATAAAAAAAGAAAATTAGCAACTACTCAAGACGGCCTGGTTTGTGATGCATTAGGAGGAAGATTGCTACTCACACAGAGTCAAGTACAAATGTCGGAAGGGCAATTTCCAAGGATGTAAGGAAAGATATGCCGTATCTTTAAATAGAAGCCTAGCAAAATGCTGTTTTATCCAAGCAAATTGAAGACTCTTGATGAGAAGACAGTATTAGGCATTGCTGCATGTGTTTATAAGCTGGGTAGTGTAAAGGTACCTCTGCACACCCATTTTGCACGTACATGGCAAATGCTAAGAATTCCAGTAGTGTTCCTTACAATAACCACCTAAAAGAAAGATGATTCCTCACAAGAAACTCTGGAGGGCTAAGATTTGCCTCTTTAATGGAAAGGAGGATATACTCAATACCAATACATAGTATTAAGAAGGCCTGTACGAATATGTAGATGTGCACGCTCATGTATGTCTGGGTCAATAAAAACATTAAAGAGCATATAGGATACTGCTGGCGAAAAATCTAATGCAGAGCTTCTAGTCAGTTAAGTAGTTCAACTATAAACTCAGAACTATAAGGAACAGGTAGGTAAGTAAGAAGGTAGGTGATAGAGATAGGTAGATAGATAGATAGATAGATAGATAGATAGATAGATAGATAGAATGATA
>NW_008336313.1:5065403-5097208 GCF_000622305.1 Nannospalax galili | reverse complement strand
GATGATAGATGATAGATAGATAGATGATAGATAGATAGATAGATGATAGATCAATCGATCAGTATATGTGGATATGTGGCAAAGGTTAAGAGTATTTCATGGAGAAATTATCAATGCTTTAAGCATAGCATGTTTTCAGTAAATTTTATGTGAATTTAAATGAGGTTGTAGAGCTTATAACTAACCATATATGTATGAGCCCATGATATAATATGATCTCAAAAAATACTAATGCAGATAGAAGCTGGATTGATGGACATGCAATGCACAGGGAGGAAGCAATTCCATGTGCATCTGACCTATTTAAACTAAAGTCAGATCCTGACTTGCGTATGCTGAGGATGGAACCCCAGGAGATCATCAAACATACACTCTACCACTGAGCAGAATTCTCCACTCTGGACATAAATTTTAATGGGAACATCAATACATGTTCCCTACTAGAATAGTGAAGATGGTTGTCTCTAGAAAACCAGGTTCTAAAAAACGTTGAAGGAACTGAGGCCTCTTTGAGAGCTATCTTCTAATCTTAGAGGCTCACTCCCAGGGAGAGAGATGAACTTGCTGAGCATGACTCCAGAACGCAGAACTGGGCTAGAGGTAACCTCAGATCAAGGCAGGATGCTGGGTCCTTACCACCAGCCATGGGAGTGGACAGTGTCCCAACAACACGGGTTCATTCCCTTTCATAGGCAAAGGAATCCTTCGGGGTTGGGAGGATCATCTGTTTGAGCTTCTTGCTTTGTGGAAGATGGAGGTCTGAAGTGTCACTTGGTATATAGCTGAGTCTGCCTGGTGTGCACAAGCCCTGGGTTTATCTCCAGCTCTGAAAACAAAGCAAAGTAACAGTTTTCAGAGCAGGAATGGTAGTGCTGTTACAATCCCAAGACCTAATTTTTCACTTGAAGTGCTAAATTAGAAATTTGTTAAGTTATAACACCTGTGGTTTTCAGATGAGTTATCTTACTACTTTATTAGGTAACATGTTACCTAAGGAATAGGTAAATGTGGCTTGTCCAAGTCAGCTAGAACAGGACCAAGGAAACACAAGGCTGGTTTTCTTACAAGTGTTACAGCAGAAGGAACTTGGGACTTCAACACAGGGTCCAGCACAACTGAGCACCTCTAGTTGGTTGCTGTGAGTCACCTGGTTTGTTTGGGGATACTCTGGCTTGCTCGAGGTTTCAGTTTGTTTGTGTGGCACTTACCCTGAACGTATCATGAGCAATTCTGTCTCGGACTGGTTATTGGGGTCTAGGGAAGGGAGCTCAATCCAAAACAATGGTTTCTCATCAATTTTATTTGATTGCTTAAATGATATTTAAACTAATGTCATTTTAACGAAAACAATTTCCAAGTCACAATCTACTTATTTCAATGAAAAGAATACATTTGGAAAGTTTCTGAACATTGTAATATGAACTATGTAGTGTTGGGATTGCCACATACCAATATAACGAGCAGTGAATGATTTTCAACTTTGAACTATTACTGAAGAATGTGTGACCAGTTTCTTTTTCTAATAATTTAATTGCAGTGCTTAAAGATCCAAATTTCATGGGACAGTACTATAAATGGAAGAGATGCAATCTGCAACATCCCCGACAATGGAAGTTGAAGTAAGAGATTTCAAGTGCTTTGATGTATTATGGCTTTGACCTTGATTGACCATGGCTCTGCTTTCTATATCTACTGAGCCGTTAGAAGAAACTCTGGGGATTAACAATGTGTGTTTCTCTAAGCATGAGAATACTAAGACAGTCTAATTTCCTTTCATGGGAACCCAGGTAGGAAATTCTTGCTATTTATTAGCTGCCATACATGAAGACAAGACTTGAGCTCCGGTGAAGAGATCCCGCAGTCTGCTCCTAACTTTATGCATCACCAGTTAGCTTTTGTGCTTTTTCATAGCTTCAACTTTGTTTTCCACAGATTGCTTATTCAGGAACCAAATAGATGCAGTCTCTTTATTCTTGTGTGCTTTTCCATTTTTTATATTTCATCTTTTTTTAAATTGAATTTTTGCAATTTTGATACAGATAACTTGATGGTATTGAGATCTGTGCCCCTCTCCACCACCCCCCCATGTTCTTGTGTGCCTCTAAAGAGTTTATTGGGAGGGTTGGGGATAAAGTGCTTGCTGCACAGGTTTGAGGACCAGGGTTGAGACCCCCAACACCATGTAAATGCCAGGTGAACGTGGCAGACACCATAATACCTGTGCTCAGAAGACAGAGACAGGGGTCCCAGCAAGCCATCTCTCTAGCCCCCCGTGTTTTGTTTTTGTTTCTTTGTTGGGAATGAGTGTTAGTTACTTTTCTCATTGCTGTGAACAAATGCCCAACAAAAAAACTTAAGGAAGGAAGGGGTTGTTTGGGCTCACAGTTTGAGAGTACAGACCATCATGGGAGGAAAGACGGAGTGGCAGCCAAGTAAGGAGGTTGGTCACAATTGTTCCAAAGTCAGGAACCAGAACTAAATGTATACTTTCTATTTTAGCCAAATTGGTGATCTCCAGGTTCAACAATAGACCGTGTCTCAGTAGAGAAAATCAGAGAAGACACCCTGTGTCAACCCCTAGCCTACACACATATGTACACACACATGCAAACATGCATGTACATAGGCACACACATCACACCTATACACACAAAAAAACTGTTGGGGTGTATTCACTGTATAAAGTGGTAAGTTTTATGATGACTTTTTCATTCAATTATAACATACACTTAGACCATGTTAGCTCCTGTTTCTCTCCCCTGTCCCCCCTCTCCTGCTAGGTCCCCTTCCTCTGCCCAAATAGCCCCCTTCTATTTTCACATTGTGTGCATGAGTATATGTGTATGTGTATGTGTGTGTGTTAGTGAGTGTATGTGTGTATGAGTGTATGTGTGTGTGTTTGAGTGTGTGTACGTGTGTGTATAAATGTGTGTGTTTGAGTGTGTGTGTACGTGTGTGTAAGTGTATGCATGTGAGTGTGAGTATACATGTGTGTATGTTTGTGTGTGTGTATGTTTGTGTGTGTGTATGTTTGTGTGTGTGTGCACGCGCGCATGCACACATGCACTGGATTCCACATAGGAGAGAAAGCATGTGAACTCTTGTGCTTCCATTCATGGTGCTCAGTGAGCGTGCCACCTTGAGGCCAAGAGGGGAAGACCCTCTTTTGCACTCATTATCACCTTGCATTTCTGCATTTCACATGTGCCATCTCCTTCCGATGTGAACAGGCGACCCTGAAACAATGAACCATGTGCTGACTTTGACTAGAAGCCTAATAGACTTTCCTATCTTTTTTCCCCAAACTTTTTTTAATATTTTATTTTTATTTTTATGTGTATGCGTGTATTGCCTGCATGTAGGGAAGTGCACCCATGTTGTGCAATGCCCATGCCCACGGAGCTCAGAAGGGGCTGTTGAATGCCCTGGAACTGGAGTTATGACCAGTTGTTAGCTGCCATGTAGGTGCTGGGATTCGAACCTGGGTCTTCTGCAAGAACAACCAGTGTTCTTAACCGCTGAGCCATCTCTCCAGCCCCTTTTCCCCAAACTTTTGTAACAACTTTTCATCAAAGTGAAGAAAAACTTTCCTGCTTTCATGATAAAGTATGGGTGGAGAAAAATTTGTATTAAGCAGAATTTGAAGAGGTACAAGCATTTTTTTTTTCTTGAAGGCATGCTTCAAGTTTCTTTTAGAGTTGAAAAAGTTACTCAAAATATAAGGTTAATATTGCTTTGATATAGCTTTCTTTTTATTTACTTTAACAGAATTGCTTGTTTTATTTGTTTGATCATTGGTTCGTTATGTAATGCCAGTGTCCCTCAGAACCCAAAGATTTAGAAAAAATAGGACTTTGTCAATTTCAACTAATTTACGGACTTATAGGTGTGGTTAAAATAATTGGAAGCTGCTTGAGTGCTAGAACATGTCTTGAAATACTTATTTTGAGATTACAGGTCAAGTTATCATGTCATGGGCACAGTGATCCTGTCGGAATAAAATCTCACACCTTATGCCATCTGGTGGCTGAGGAGAATATATTCGGATCAAATGATACTTGCTTCTTGTAAATTGTGGAACTGATTAGTCAAAACAGATAAAAAAGCAACCATTTCAAATAAAGTTTCTAAAAACTGCTACATTTATGTAATTTTATAGTATAAATATTGGAATATGCAAATAAACAGAAGCATGGCAGAAACCAAAAGAATAGTGAAATTCAACTTCAGATAATTATCAAAAATTCCTAATGTTCATCAAAATACATGACATATGGTAAGCTAGTCAATTCAGAGGCTCAAGTAGAAAATATTTTCAAGTGAGTAATTTTGTATGTATGCCATATAGCACCTTTATGCAGCACTATGCTTTTTAAAAGAGATTTATTATTTATGTGTCCCTGTGTGTGTCTGTGTGTGTATACATGTATGTGTGGGTACCAGCAGAGGCCAGAAAAGGGTGTCAGATCCCCTGGAGCTACAGTTACAGGCAATTGTGAGCTGCCTAACATGGGTGCCAGTAACCGAACCCAGCTCTTCTGAAACAGCAACAAGCATGAACCACGGAGTCTTCCCTCCAGTCCCCTTTGTTTTGTTTTTGTTTTTTTGTTGTGGATTTGTCTTAGTTACTTTTCTTATTGCTGTGAACAAATACCCAACAAAAGAACGTAAAGGAAGGAAGGGGTTGTTTGGGCTCAGTTTGAGAGTCGAGACCATCATGGGAGGGAAGACAGAGTGGAGCAAAGTAAGGAGGTTGGCCACAATTGTTCCAAAGTCAGGAAGCAGAGATGAGCGCTGGGGCTCAGCTCACTTTCTCCTTTCCCCCTTTTAATTCAGCCCAAGACCCCAACCCAAGGGGCGAACATTTTCGGTGACTCTTCTTTCGCAGTCAAACCTCTCTAGAAACAGGACAGGGCCAGAACTATGTCTTCTTAATGATTCTAAATTCAGTCAAGTTGACAAATGAAATTAACCATCATGGGTTGGTGGGGGAGTGGCTCGCTGTGCTATTGGGGATAGAAGCCAGGGCAGGACCTTGCACATGCTAGACAAGCCCTCAGCTACTAAGCTAAATACCCGGCCCTTTGTTTTCTTGAGACAAGGTCTTGTTATATAGCCCAGATTAGCTTTAAACTAACCTTGTAGTCCAGGCTAGACTCAAAACTTGCTGTCCTCTTGCCTCAGCCTCGTAAGTGCTAAGATTACAAGTATGTGCCATCACGCTTGGCATATCTGTGTTTTTACTAAATGCTTGAAAATGCCTTCCTTACACTGACATTTCCCATTTAAAAAAAAGAGACATGGGGTTGGAGCTGTGGCTCCATGGTTGAGTGCTTGTTTAACACACGGAAGACCACAGGTTAGGTCCTCAGCATTGCAAAAATTAATTTGTTCATCCATCAGAAAGAAAACAAAAGGCAAATGGAGGATCTGTTATTTGCACAGTGTTGAGGAAAGAGACTCTTTTTCTCTCCTACCTGTCTTATCCTTCTCCAGTCGCTCCCTCCAGCCCTCTGCCCTCATCAAGCAATACCTGACTCTTAATCCATACTGAATTATTTTTCTCATTCTTATTCGGGTGTCTAAGATCTCTTTCTCACAGGGTCTTCTACCTGGAGTATCTCTCCCTGCAGTCTTTGCTGGTGCCCTGAGTTAGGACTTTGTCTTCGTCAGAACGTGGCCTGTGGCATGTTTAAGTGCCAGGGCCCTGGAGCTGGGTCACCTGAATCTGAAAGCTGGCCTGTCTGGTTAGCACCTCGGGGACTTTGAGCAACTTATTTGACTCTTTTGTGCCTCAGTTTCATCTGTTAAATGGCGGTCATAAGTGCCTACCTTCCAGAGAGGTTGTGAGGATTCAACAGGTCAATATATGAAGCTGCTTTGGATGCTCTCTGGTGCACAGACATGCCCCTGAGACTTCCTCTTCCTCATGCTGATGCTGCTCTGGCCCTTGTTCCATTCATGGATGGAAAATCTATCTGTGGAAGCAGCAGGGAGAGGAGTCAGAATCTTGGTGAGAGTCTTACCTTCTCAGACTATGTCGCCTGGACTTAACACTACCTTCCTCCTAAGCTGTTTTGCATTGAGTCTTAATAATATCATATATCCAAAGCCATAGGGCTTGACACATCAAGAAACATCAGTTCCTGAGGCGTGGGGGATATGAAAGTTAATGCCCCCAACGTTTCACAGAATGAAAATGGTCTCTGACAGAAAGATGTTAAAAATGTAACTGTTTCTCAAGTGAGAAAACAACACCTAGCTGACCACATTTATCTTCCTGACTCTTTGTAGCCATGGTTTTTCCTTCGCCTGCTCCATGCCCATCTCTCTCCTCCCGCCACAGCAGGGTGCCAGGAAGATCCAGCTCAAACATCTCCGTCTCTGATATGTTCAGAGGTCCTAGTTCCTCATGACCTCTCCTGCTGCTCCTGTCTATGTCAGCACCCGTGCTACACAGATTCCTCTGTTCATGTGGCACGCTCAGAGCAGGGACATTGGAATGCTCTGCATTCTCTACACTTAGCATGGTGCATGGCAAACAGCGGCTACTCAGTTAACATTCTTTGAAAAATGCAAGCATATCTTGCATCACCATTTACTATTAGAATTAAATGCAAATTGATTTTCAAAAAAGATGGAATTTATGCTGTGGACTTCTATTAAGGTCCATTGTCATAGAGAGCTGTGGTTCTATTTGGGGAGTTCTAGGGTATGGTCATAAGCAGAGATTCCAAACTGAAAATATTACTGTCATAAATATTTTATACAAATTCTTGAGTCTTGCATGCATTTTGATTACAATGACTAGAAACCCATTGTTATCACAACCAGCTGGCAAATATTCACCAATAAGTCATTCAGTGTGGTGCTCATTTCTCAGACCTTTTTAAAATGACATCCATTTGAATATTCATAAATGCTTTCCTAAGATATGGAAAGAATATAAACGTAAAATCTAATCTGCAGTTTGTATTTATTTTCTCCATAGAAATAGTAAAATTGTAAAATCAGAAACCAATGAAGGTTATTTTTTAGCATGTTCTATCTTCTGCACAAGGAAAACTGTTGTACTTTTCAGCCAATAATTAACATGCAGCAACAGAAAGATCTGCATCAGTAGTCGAAGCTCTGGCAGTCAGCAGGTTATCTAGAGCTGTTAATTCTAGTGGAGTTTTGTGTTCAATATTGTCTATTAAAAGAACATTACTCCTGGCACCGGAGAGATAGCCCAGCAGTTAAGAGCAGTAACTGCTCTTGTAGAGGACCTGAGCTTAGTTCCCAGCATCCACATGGCAGCTAACAACTGTTGGTAACTCCAGTCCCAGGGCATTAGATACCCTCTTCTGGTTTCCATGGGCATTACACTCAAGGGGTGCACTCACATACATGCAGGCAAAACACTCATACACATAAAAAATAATAATAACAAATAAAAATTAAAGAATATTGTTCCTATGCCCAGGGGTTAGATTTTTATAGTCTGAACCTTAAATTTCCCTCAAAAGAATGTGCTTGAAGGCTTAGTCTATGATGCTATTGGGAGCTGGTAGACTCTTTAGAGGGTAGGGTCTAGTAGCAGGTCATTGGGGTATGCTTTTGAGAGAAACATTGAGATCTTTGCTCCTTCCTCTGTTTGCTTTTTTGTCACCATGAAGTAAGCAGCTTTGTGTCACCATGACATCCCGCCTGGCCAAAGCTCAAAGTGATGGGACCAAGTGACCATGGACTGGAACCATGAGACACAACAAATCTTTCTTCCTAATAAATTGAATATCTCAGGAATTTTGTCACAGTAACAGAAGTTGAGAGGTATGGAGGGAAGAGGATGGTAACATCCATGTGCCAGTCATTTCCCTCCATTCCTAATGTTCTGCTGGAGTTGATAGGCAGGCTGTAAGTGAACACACAAAGATGCCCGTCAGCTTCCTGAAAAGCTACAGCTAACAACCCTACATCCCATCACTCAGCCTGCCCAGGCACATAGCATCAAACCAAAGCCGCTTGCCTGCATTTTCAGCTGGGTTACCACCCCTGACACTTTCTTCTAGAATATTCTGTAAATGAATTTTCCTTAATTTTACCAAGAAGAAAAACTGAGGCACGGAGATCAACAAAACTGTGCCAATGAGCACAAACCTTATTTGAAAATTAAAGCAAGTATTTCCTACTGGCCTACTAACTCATACCTAACTGAAAGATTAAAATTTTTCAGGTAAGTAAAAATGCAAGCGCAAACAAAGTCTACCTTTTATTGAAAAGTGATTTTTGTGTGGGCATCAGCATCAAATTAGAATCAAACAATTTCACTTTCTCCTACATAAAAAGATTAATATTTGTGCTGCATCAAATATCAATATGAAGTTTTCTTACATTTATAAAGCTTACTTTGGACTTATTTGTCCTGTATTTTAAGCCAAAGAGTTAGTACATATTGTTTTCAAGTTGCTTTAGTGTCTGATTTTGACTGGTGTGTGCACTTTAACTCATAAAATGTAGATAATCTTTCTCTTAGTGTAGTTGATTCCATTTTTCTCCAGTTGCATGAAAATCACCCATGCTGAGCACATTCATTTGATGCATTAATGTGTGTGTGCTGTCCTATTCAGAGTGATCAGGTTTAAACAGTGCTCTCATAGGTTTACATAATTGTGCATTTAATGCGTTTTAAAGGCATTCCAGCCTTTTTATTCCCCAAAGATTAGACCTCAAGCGCCATCTTGTGTTTAAAGGAAGTTAGCACCAGAAAGAAAAAAAGAGATGAAGGAAAAAACAGAAACAAGGAGGAAAAATCCCTTTTTAAAAATGGGTTGTACCAGGCATGGTGGTGCACACCTGCAATACCAGTACTCAGGAGATGGAGGCAGAAAGATCAGGAATTCGAGGCCAGCATCAGCTTCTTAGAGAGTTCAAGGCCAGCCTGGGCTACGTGAGATTCTGTCTCAAACAACCAAGTGGTAGAACACTTGCTTAGCATTTTTGAGGTAGAGGGTTTGATCTCTGGTACCACAAAAAGAAAGAAACAAAAAGATCATGATAAACAATTATATTTCTTCCAGGTGAGTGCTTGGATGCTTTTAGAGAAAGGGAACTTGGTACTTCAAGAATCGTTCACGTGATTCTAATCCTCCTCCCGTCTAGTTTACTTCTGACACTTGCTAGTTCAACCATTTCTAGTTCTTTCCATTTGTCTGCAAAACTGTCAGAAAATTAGAACTCATATCCTCTCTATAAAGATATGCAGACAAGGTTAAAAAGTAAAGCTACAGTTCTCTAAGGTTACACATTTCCTAATAGCTGAAGTTCAAACCTTGGCCTGTCAAAGCCATGGCCAGGCACCAGGAAAGAAACTGAGGACCCCGGGAAGACGGCTACAGATGGGGAGAAGGTGCAATTCAAAGGCAGCAGAACAGGATTGTGGCCTTTCCTGGTGTGTGGCATTTTGCCCTTTCTGTCTCAGAAGAGGGATGCCACCGTGTCCTCTGTTCCATGTTCACCTTTTGAGAATAAATATATCCAGTTGCTTAAACTTCTTTTAATGAATTCACTAATTTTTTTCTTTTTTGTTCCTCTTATGGAGAAAATCGATTTTGCCAATTTCTCTCAGAATATAGCTCCAAAAGTTCGGTGTGGATTTGTGGTTATGTCACAGGATTTGGTGGCCCCTCTTATCAACACCATAGTTTGAGATTACTGCCCTCTCTCAGCTCTTGGGGAAGAGTTTTTCTGAATCAAAAATGTCTTGTGGCTCTTCTGACTGATTCTAAGAAAACTTCCCCCTTGACTCTGCTCCCACAGTCTGAACAGCTCCCCCATTTGCTCTCTCCCTTCCATCCTCTTCCTCTCACTCTCTTCCGCCCTCTTTTTCTCCTTACTTTATTCCCTCCCACTCCTTGAGGTGAGAGGAGGGATGGCATATTAAATCTTATTTTAGTAGAAGAGAGGAATGAGAAGAAGGCAAGAAACTCCATTAAAACATGCTACCAAAAGTTAGGTTGTTAATGGAAGGACAAAATGATTTCATGACTCTTGTTATGTGCATAAATCTACTTTTCAAGAACTTGCTGCAGTTTACAGTGCCATCAAAATTATGTAAGATTTTAAAATGAATGAGCATTAAAGGGCTTTTGTTTTACTTTTTAACTGAATAATAATGGCGTTTTACTTCATAGTAATTTAATTTGCATTTCCTTAGTAACACTAAACACTCTTCTGTTTCTAATTTATGGATTGTTTGATGGGTGGTTTGTTCGGAGAACTGATCTTATGTAGCACAGGATGTCCTGGAACTCACTAGTTCCGTCTGGGCTTGTACTGTGGTTTCTCCTGCCCTTGCTTCCCCGGTCGGTGCTGGATCTACAGGTATGCACCCCCACACCTGGCTCATCCATTATATAAAGGGGAAATGGAGGCTAACAATAAAAGCAGTGAGTGTACAAGCCTGACCACCACCGTTCCATCCCTGGAACCCACGTAAAAAGCCTGGTGCGGTGGCACATGTCTGTAACCTCAGCACACCTGTAATGAGATAGGAGGCAGAGAAAGAATTGCTCAAAAGTTCACAGACTAGCTAGCCTGGAGTAGGCAGGACAGCAGCAGAAGCAAGAGACATCCTGCCTTGAGAAGGTCAGAAGCATGTCCCAAAAATTGCCTCTGTCCTCTGACCTCCACATTTGCTCTGTGCTGTGTGCACGCCCACACTCATACATGTCCCCACCCCACCCCCACACGTGCACACACACACACACACACGTGCACATACACACACACACAGATTAAATAATTTCAAAAGATAAATGCATCAGTTGTTCATGACTAAAGAGACAGTTGATGGCTAGGCGTGGTAGCACACGCCTATAATCCCAGCACTTGAGAAGTATGGGCAAGAGGATCTGGAGGTCAAGGTCATTCTCAGTTACCCAGAGAGTTCAAGGCTAACCTGGGTTGCAAAAGACGAGAGAGAGAGAGAGAGAGAGAGAGAGAGAGAGAGAGAGAGACAGAGACAGAGAGACAGAGACAGAGAGAGACAGAGAGAGAGAGACAGAGAGAGAGAGAGAGAGAGAGAGAGAGAGAGAGAGAGAGAGAGAGAGAGAGAGAGAGAGAGAGAGAGAGAGAGAGACAGAGAGACAGAGACAGAGACAGAGACAGAGAGAGACAGAGAGAGGAGGAGAGGAGGAGACAGGCTGACAGAGGGAAAAGAGATGAACGCACCATCCTCTCTACCAGCTTGTTTACCAGAAGTCATGAATGTGTGTTAGAACTTTTCCTTGGTGTAAGCTAGAGCCCCTCTCCCCCATTTATACCCACCCCTCACCAAATCACAGACTATGATCTTGTTTCCAAAAGTCATTTCTGCAGTTGTAATTAATTAAGATTAAGCTATACTGAACTGAGGTGTGTTCTATATCCAAGACTTTGGTCTCTTCAGAATACACACGTAAAATCCCAGCCCTCAGGAGGCTGAGGCAGGAATAACAAGTTTGAGGCCTGCCCGGATGACACAGTAAGACCTTGCTCAAAAGAAACAAAAACAACAAAACAGTGGAGAGAGAAAAGACAGAGATATACACAGGGGAAGCAGCTCTGTGACATCGTGCAGGAGAAGGTTGGAATGATGCAGCTCTAAGCCAAAATCACCAAGAGTTGCTGGGAGCCAGTAGGTGGGAAGAGACAAGAAAGGATTTTAGGATTCCTGCCTAGAACCTTCAGAGGAGACAGAGGCCCTGCTGCCAGCCTGATTCTAAATGTCCAACCTCTAGTACTGTCTGCTGCCGTGGTAGTCTTTTTATCTACAGTTCAGTTACCTACCTAAAGTCAACCACAGTCTAAAGATACTAAGTAGAAAAATTCTAGACATAATTCATAGGTCTTTAAATGCATGCTGCTGTGAGTAGGTGGTGGAATCTGGTACCCCGACTCCCACCCCCACCTTTGCACCCAGGGTGTGTATTCCGTCCAGCACTGCAATGCTACCTGCCTACCTGCCACTCAGTATCTATCTTGGTTATCAGATCCACCTTGACAACATTTCAGGAAACTCCATTTTCCTTAACAATGACCCCAAAGCACAAAGGCAATGATGTGGTAATTTTGACATGCCAAAGTACCATCAGCTGCTTCCTGTAAGTGAAAATTCTCAACTTAATTGAGAAAGAAAAATTAGGCTGAAATTGCTAAGATCAAATATTCTATTTGTGAAATTGTGAAGACAGTAAAAGAAATCTGTCCTGTGTTGTTGCACCTCACACTGCAGACACCAGAGCAACAATAACAGGTGCTTAGTTAAGACAGAAGAGGCATTAAATGCATGCATGTATGTACCAGAGGAACGCTGTACACATAGCGCCTGGCATTCTCTGTGATTCCAGGCATCCACTGGGCATCCTGGACCTATGAAACACAAGTAATGGAGACTCCATTTTAAGTCACCAAGTTTGTGATGGTTTTCTCATAATGAACCTTGTTGTGCAACATGCTTTTACTCTTACAACACGACTGTGTTTACAATATCAATCTTCACCACATTTGGTTTTTCTCACTACTATTCTTTTGGAAAGCACGGAGTACTAAAATGATTTCACTTTCTGTCAGTCAACGCCAAGAATGATGCCTTGTTCTAAACCCATTGTTCCAAGTCTGTGCTCTGCCTTTCTGTTTCATTCAACTTGCTTGTTTTACCTTCCTCCAATGTAATGTACACATCTCACCATTTATCTGAGACTTTAGATAGCTTGTTTTTCCTCTTTGCAGGTTCGGGGTCGCCAAGTGTCGGTTTACAAGAGGAAACAGATTGCCTCATCCAGGCATTCATTTCGGCGAAAGGACATTTACCTGCCCATCTCCAAGTAAGTTGAATTCAGCTTATTTTAGATCTAAGCTATTATTCCTAATAATAAATTTAAGCTTTTGTTCAGTTCCAGTAAGTTTGAGTATGTGAGGCCTAGTTTGGTGTTCTTTTTCAAACTTGCTTCAACGCTTTCGAAAAAACTAAGTTCGATAAATCAATTACCTGGGAATTAATGATTTCTAAATTGGAATTTTTAGTACTTTCAAGCTTACAGCACTTTTTAATAATTAATATACAATTTGAAAATTTAAGGCTCAGTTTCAAAATGTAAAAAAGTAGCTAAAACACTTTAATGCTTGAAAACTGACTCCTCACATTCATTCTAGATTCAGAGATACAGGTAATATGGGTGAAAGGCAAAGAGTAGTGAAGTTATGGGTTTGTGTTTTTCAATGAAACCCTGTGAGTGGTTGGGATAGATGGAAGACAGGTCAGGGGAGGTAAGAGAGAGCTGGTGGCCTATAACAGAAGTCAGCTAGTATGGGGGAGGGAACAGCATAGCATTTAGAGTCAAAGGACTTGGGTTTAGACCCCAGCTCTGTGTGCTATGGGAAAGTCTCCCAACTTCTGGGCTTCCGTTCCTTCATTTTCAGCTTGGTTGTGTCCCAGAAGAGGCTCTGTTATCACTACTTTCTAACAACTGCCCCAGTTCATAGGATTCTTGTGACTAAATGACTCCATGTGTGTAAAAATTCTTTGTAAACTGTAAAACATGAAGAAGCATTAGTTGCTGTTTCCCTTGATGCATGTTGGTTCAAACACCTCAGTAGATAAATGCCACGCACAGCACTAACTTTCACTCAGTGGTTCTCCACAGATCCCACACCAGCCCCACGGCTTCTACCCTTCCCACTGTCCTGATTTTCCCCTACCCCAGCAGCACCTCCTCTCCTCCCGCTCTCAGGCACATTCAGAGTTCCTCCTCTAAGTGCCTACCTCCCCTGCTTCTTGGCTACCTGTAGACTCAGGGTACTTGTAAGGACCTGAAGGATGCCATTCCCTCCGTCCTCTTCTGTTGCTTCCTTGATGTGTCTACCCTTTGCTTCAGTCTCTGTCTCCCAGCAGTGCTACCATTTTCGACCTGTGGATGTGGCCATTTGGTGAAGCTGTCAAGTATGGTAGTGTCTGTCCATGCTTTGCCAGACTGGTCTCCACAGCTCAGATGTGCTAATGTCTTCACCAGATCTAAAATCCCTTCATTATTTTCCATTTCATTTTAGATAAAATTCTTTGATATGGAAGGCCTTTGATTTTCCCACATCTATCTGTCTAAATTAACATCTCTTACCTAGTGGTCACAGTTATTTATTCTCTGTGTATTTTAATGTTTTTGAAAAGCATGCTATTTCTTCATACCTGACTCCAAACACTCTTTCTTTCTCTACTTTCTAGTACCTAGGCATCTTTACCAATTCAATTCAGGTATAGGATGAGCATCCTTAATCAGAAAACCTGAAACCAGAAACATTCCAAAATCCAAACCTTTTTGAGTGTCAATATATGTTGTTCCATGCATAAAATTATTTAAAATGTTGTATGCAATTGCTTTCAAGATATAAATTATATGTGAAACAAATTTTATGTTTAGGCCTGGGCCGTGCCAAGATATATCATTATACAGAGACAGATATTCCAAAACCCAGAGCACTTTTGGTTTTCTATATTTTGGTTAAGGCATACTCGACCAATTTTAGCTTCTCTAGAGAACTTTCTGTGGGGTTTTCATAGGAGTTCTGCACAGCCATTACATGCTCTGTTTTCTATTGCTATGTAACAAATTACAACAGCACACACTGTCTCACAGTTCCTATGCGCCTGGAATTCTGGCACATTTTAACTTGATCCTCTGCTTAGGGTCTCATAAGGCTTGTGATCCAAGTGTCAGCTGATCTATATTCTCACTGGAGGCTGGAGTGGGGAAGGCTCTAACTTCAAGCTCAGTAAGGTTGCTGGCAGAATGCTTTTTCCTCTGTCTTTTGGATCGAGATCCCTACTTCTTCCTGGATATATACTGGGGCCAACTTTCAGCCCTAGAGGCTGACCACAGCTCTTTGCCATGTTGACTTTCCTAAACATGCCATTAAAGAGAGTCTTCAGAGCAAGTTGGCCAGCAAGACGCCACCTATGTCATGAAATATAAGCATGGTGGTGAGATCACCTTTGGTTCATTGGTTCAAAGTGAGTCAGGGACCCAAGCACATTCACAGGGAGGGGCTCACACAAAGACGAGAACACTGAATGCAGAACCTGGCGGGGGGTGGGCACAAGTTGTGTCATTTATCCTTTGGTATATAGTGGGCTCCTTGAGAGAAAAGGCAGCTAACCTTTCTATCTACCCAGCACAGTGCTTGCCACATATTGTAGCTATTCAATGCCCGTGAGTCAGAGTGAATGAATGACAGGATGAAGTAGAGTTGTAATGCTTTAGCAACCATACGATTTTATCAAAAGGAGATGAATCAGTAAGTGTGCAAAGGAGAGGTTAAGTTAGAAGGGAAAACATGTTAAGTGAATTCCAGAAACCAATTTGATCGCCAGTACTGTACCTTGTCCTCACTGAAAATGAAATAGACTGTTCTTTGTATCCATGCTGGAAGGGACTGTATCTAAGACATTGTGGTAAGTTTGATTATCTTTCAGAAATATTCATTCCTGCTCCACCACCATGAGTATCACGTGCTTCCCTGACCTTCCACTTTAAGTTTGGCCCTGGGACTTGCTTTGATCAATAGAATAGAGAGTGTGAGGAGTGTCCAGGGTTCAGAACCAGTTTGCATGATGCAGCTGCTCCTTCTCATTCCTGCAACAGTCACAGAAGCATGTGTAGGCTAGCTTGCTGGCCACAGAGAAAGATGTGAGGCATGGAGCTGAGCCTCTCCCACCAAGTTTGCCAGACATTCCCCACCCCGAAACAGTCAATTCCCAACTAAATTGCAGTTGTGCAACCTAAACTCACACCTACCCCTGTAGGCTGCTGACATAGGATTTTTTATTGCATACTAACAGTGAGCTTGCTAGGGTATCCAAAAGAATGTGTGATTCAAAGAAATTATGTATCTTTTGCAGAAGAGTTAGCATGTCATAGGTCACCAATGAGAAAAACTCACCTGAGATTTTGGAAATGGGGGGAAGAAAAGGCCATTATCCTTGGGACACTGTTTATCAGGCTTCCTTGGACATGGCTATTCTGTTTATCTCCACAAAGACCCACTTCCGTGAACTACCCTCCTTTGTTCCTCTTTGGGCAGCTGGATGAATGCATTTCGTTCTCTGACTCCCCCCTCATGTCCGTGAGCCAGGCTAAATGAAGCACTCTTCCTGTTCTCTGACTGTATCCTTCAGACCTTCCTCCTTTGGATTCTCTTCCATATGAATAACTCTGAATTCCTACTTGTGCTACTTGTAATGACTGTTTTCCTAATGACCCAGATAGATACCTGGAATTCATGGAAACTACCTCTCACCAAATAGGCAGAACCTACCAATTATCAGTTTTTTACTGAAATTAAAATGCAAATCACAAGATGCAGGCTTTCCAGAAATCCACCCTGAAAAAATATATAAAGCAATTAGAATGTATTCCTTAATAACTTGTTTTAGTAACACACCAGCCAAACCCATATCTTTATTACTGTGCTTTTGAAGTGGCATTTCCTAAAACACAAGTGTAAGCCAATGCATATAAGTATAGGTCAACCTGGTGAATTAATAAAGAAGGAAAAGTTGAGAAAAATTGAGAACGACAAAGGTCATTGTAAGATGTGCAACTTAGAAGGTTTAAAAGGGTGTGGGGGTGGAGAGACAGCTAAGAGTTGGTGTTTACTGCTCTTGCAGACTGGAGTCTTGTTCCCAGGACCCACAATAGGCAGCTCACAATCACTTGTAACTCCAGTGTCAGGGGACTGACATCTTTTTATAGTCTCCATGGACATGGGCACACATGTGCACACACACACGCACACACAGATACTCAGAGAGACATAAATAAAAATAAAATAAATATCTAAAAACACACACGCACACACAGATACTCAGAGAGACATAAATAAAAATAAAATAAATCTCTAAAAAAAAGAAAGAAAGAAAGAAAGAAAGAGAAAGAGAAGGAAGGAGTTCCAAGCCATCCTGGGCCACAAAGTGAGATTCTGTCAAAAAGAAAGAAAGAAAGAAAGAGAAAGAAAGGAAGGAAGGAAGGAAGAAAGAAAGAAAGAAAGAAAGAAAGAAAGAAAGAAAGAAAGAAAGAAAGAAAGGAAGAAAGAAAGGAAGAAAGAAAGAAAAGGCTGGAGAAGTAGCTCCGTGGTTAAGAGCTCTTACTGCTCTTCCAGAGGACCCATGTTCGGTTCCCAGTATCCATGTCTCCTAACTGCAGTTCCAGGCGATCTGACACCTTCATCTTGACTTCTTGAGCACCTGCACTCACATAGCATAGATCACACAGCCATACACATATACACGTAAACAATGAAAAGAAACAATGAAGCTTATATGTCATCTCTCAGGTAATTGTCAGTATTGGGCTACCCATAGGAGAACACCGCTCGTTTTTCCTACTAAATCCATTAAATTTCTGTTTTTTGTATCTCCTACTACAGTGGACGCTTCTTTTGAGTCTGAAATAGAAACTGACGCAGGGATTTGTGAAGCAATGCAAGAGTGGAAGAATGAACACTCACCAGAAACCATCGGCTCCGATGAATCTTGGGAAAATGAAGTGGACAACCTGGTTGCATGGACCAATGCTCTTGACATAGATTCTCTAGACAATCAGGACTAACCGCCCAGATTTTAAAAACACACAACTGCATGAAACAACTTTGAATGGCTTTCAAAGCTTGGGTTCTGTTCTGTTTTGTTTTGTTTCCCAATTGACCTCAATTTCTTTCTGTAAGCACAAAAATACAATTATAAGTCAGCGAGTATGTTGCTTTGGAGTTTTCAAGCTCTAATCCTGTTTGGAATTAAGTTAGTCAAATTAGGGTGCTCACTGCTGCCTTCGGTCAATGCTGGAACACCTACTCCCACAGTGGGTAGGCTATGGGAGTTAAGTTCTTACTAGCAACCATTGGAAAAAGACTGGAGGAGGAAGAAAGGACTAGAAGTTTCAGAGGTTGTATGTAGTCCAAGCAAAGGGACCTATGAGTTTACCCACACCTGCCTGGTGTTTTTGTCTCTTGTATTCAAGAGAGGAGACTCACCACCCGCTATTCTCTTTTCTCTTTGACTTTGACCAACCATCTCATTACATTCTTGCAATTATTTTTGTTCTCTTTTTACTGAGCTTGTACTGGCTCAGCTTGGAACCGCTGTGACACCTCTACCCACAGCCAGCTGTTCCTCTTCCCTCAGCACACTCCCTCAGCCCGCTTTATCGGGCAGATGTCACTGCTCTCTTTATTCCTTCAGGTAACATTTATACCCAGTGCAAAGCAGAGTCTGTCTCCTGCTTATACTCCAAAACCGTGCTAGGATTGCCAAAGATTTCCACATTGTGTAAACACAAAAAATGCTTACAGGGCCTCTCTGCTATACCTTTTAAAACACTTTATTGCCATGCCTTCAGAGAAACTTATATGGGAGCCTGTCTACCGACTTATATCCACACGTGCATGTAAACCTGACTCTGGATGTAGCTGACTCTCCTTTATTTCTAAAGAAGCTGACTCTAGCTTCCTTGAAAAAGAAAAACACTCCACCACATGGCTTCTAATGCTGTAGCACTCCCCTGATTCACTAAATGCCCCCAAGTTGGCCTGGGATACTTCAGAAAATAAGGTCTTAACTGATTGTAGTGCCTGACACCTTTGCTGCCCGCCTGCTCTTCGGCTCAACTTCAACCGGTTCCACAAAATTCTGACAGCTGTCCCAGGTTTCCTCCTGTTACAAATGCCAAGTCAAGACCCACCCTCTGACTTGGAAACAATTAAAAGGGTTCTTTCACACCCAGTGAGAACTGTTATGAAGGGCCCACCCCACACCTCAGAGAAAAGTGTAGGACATAGGATAGGTGATGCTATCGCCACAGAAACAGCCTCTGAGATGTGTCTCTGGTGGCATGCTAGGAGGACAAGCATGCAGAAATTAAACGCAAGAGGAGCACGAGAGTCAACCAAACGTGGTTTTGTCCTCAGGTGCCATATATGGTGTTTTATCCTTCCTACTTGATTTCTTTTCAGGACAAGGGGGACACACCTGCTTTCTTCTGCTGCATTTGCGAGACCTTGGAGTGGAGGTCAGGGGGCAGGGGAAGGTGGGAGGAACACAGTCTTTGGAATAGACTTATTAGTCAGTGTGAAAGAGTAGTTTAGCACCTTCCTTCTGTCTCCAGATACTACTACTGAGTCTCCTATAGAGATCTCCCTTCTACTGACCCTCAGAAGAATATTCTTTTGGGATCCATTCCCGAGCCCTTCTCTACATATTTTTCATGTACAATCTTGCCACTGTCAAAGGATTACTACCCACCCAGGTTCTTATTTTCCGATGTTTTTTTATTTCTTTAAAAGGCATCTTGACTTCAGGGTACCACCCTCATCTGAAACACAACGTGCTCACATCTGTAATACAAGGCGCCTCAATGGAAACTCATTTTACCCTTTTCTTCCCACTCTGACTAGACCTCCTCCTGCCTCTGGTTCCTTCCTTCAGTTAATGGGACAATCTTAAGATAAAAGCTGGAGGTTCACTTCCTCACATCACCTTTGTCTAGGTAATCACCAGGACTTGCAGTAGTCTCCTTTAGATGTGGTAAACCTATGCCCTTCCCTGATGTTTCATCACCTTCTATCATGAAGCTTTTTAAAACACTAAATGACATTATACTTTTCCTTGCTGACAATGTCCAGATCACAGTGCCCTTCATGTGTCAGCCCTTACCCTCCCCACCTGTGATGGCTAATCCTGGGTGTCAACTTGACTGGATCTGGGATTAACTGAAATGAAAGAGATCTTCTTGATCTGATGGCAGCCAGTATAAAAGGCCAAGGCAGAGGAGAACACCAGGCTTCTTGCTGCTTGCCTTCACTCTCGCTGGTGAGCTCATCTTGCTGCTGTAGACTGAAGACTAGCTGATCTTTTGGAATCTGTCAGACCTTCATCACTACTGAGACATCCAGCCTCATGCACTGAGCAACTATGAATTCTCAGCCTCTCCAGTGTGGTGCAGTCATTGTTGGACTGCTCGGATTCTATCCTGTGAGCTAAGCTGATAAATCTGTATACATATATATTCATTCTACCGGTTCTGTTTCTTTGGAGAACCTTGACTAATATACCACCACAATGTTTCACCATTGTATTGTAGTATCTTTGGATTGCTATAACAAAATGCCACAACCAATAGCTTAGAGACAAGAGAAATTTGGTATAGTTCTAGAGATGGACAAGTTTTGAATTGCTGAGCTGTATTTCAATGTACCAGAATTTATCCACGCATCCATTGATGGACGTATGAGTTGATTCTACTTTAATGATGCATAGTCAACAAGAAAATAGAGACCTTGGTCTACCACCTTGAAAAATTCTGTCAGCAACCATGTGAGCTTGCAAAAGGCTTGTGCTCCAGACAGGAACACAACTTGGCCAACATTCTGACTTCAACTCTGTGCAAGCCTGAGCCCCACATCATGCCATGCCCAGAGCACTTATCTGAGGAAACAGCAAGATATACACTGCCTCTGGTTTGAGTTCCCACATTTGTGACAGTTCATTATATTGCAATAGAAAATTAATGTAGTGCATGCAAATGCTTAGAAGAAATCTTTGTGTGGGCCTGTTTTACAATCTGATGAGTAAATATTGAAAACAGAAATATGTTTGAACTTTTAAGGAATGGACAAACTATTTTCCAAAGTCATTCTATAGTGAAAACAGTTCTAGCACCTCTATGTTCTGATCAGCTCTTGATACAGTTGGTCTTTTAAATGTGAGCCTTTGTAGAATGAATACATGGCCCCAATTTGCTTTTCCCTGGAGACTATCACTTTTTCACGTACCCATTTTGCCATACTTTTATCTCCGAACACTCTGGGACCCTTGTTTTCATGTTATGTTCTGAGAATTATATATTCTGCCTGTCCATTTCTATCAGATAGTGGTGACCCGTGGACATGCAACTTGAAAACCAGTAGACTGTCTTTGTCTTTTCAGTGTCTTTGTAATGTCTTTTAAAGAAGAGAAAAAAAATTTTTTTTGGTCTTTTTGAGACAGGGTCTCCCTGTAGCTCCATCTGGCCTGAAACTCACTATGTGGACCAGGCTGGCCTCAAACTCACAAAGAGCTGCCTGCCTCTGACTCTCGAGGGCTGACATTAAAAGCATACACCACCACGCCCCACTCAAGAATACAAGTTTTAAATTTGATAAAGAACCAATTATGTTTTTCTCTTAGAAATTGTGCTCTGGGTATTGAATGTGACAAATGCTTGTTTAATCCGGTCCACAAGACTCGCCTTTGTTTCTTGTAGAAATTTCCCAATTTTAGATTTTATAATACTATTATCTATTCTAGCTATCTATTACAAGTTTGTAGACAGTTTATAGACTGTTATCTAACATTATAGACTGTTATCTAACGTTCTAGACTGTTGTGTTACTAGTTGTCTATTATTAGTATATGATCACAAGGAATGGATCAAAACTTGTGGGGGTATTGTTTCTCTCCCCCATCTCCTTCCTTCTGAAATATGGGTATCTGGTGGTTGCAGCAGCATTTCTCCTTTCGTCGCCAGATTTCCCTATCCCAAGGCTGGTGTGGTCTATTTCCAGACTCCCCTTGATGTCCCACCATCTATCTTTATGCCAATATTGTTACCATGATTACTATCGCTCTACCATGGAACTTAGGCTAATGTTAGCCCTCTGACTTTGCTCCTCAAAGTTGTTCTATTTATTCTAGGTCCTTCACATTTCCATGTAAATTGCTATCAGCCCAGGATGGCCTACAAAAAATCATCTTGAGAGTTTCAATTTGGAGTACATTGACTCTGAGGGTCAGTCTGTGGGAGATTGACAGCTGAACCTATGTACGGAGTCTTCCTGTACTTAGACTCTCCATTTTGGGGGTAGTCTTCTAAAGTATCTTTTAAAAATACATTGTAGTTTTCTGTTGTTCACTAGTTGTATATCTTTTGTCAGATATGTCTTATTTATGAATTTTTTGGTTCTGCTCTAAGTAGCATTATTTTTATTTTTTAATATTTTATTATTTTTATTTTTAGTGTATATGAGTGTATTGCCTGCATGTGTGTAAATGCACTTGTGTTGTGCAATCCCTGGGGAGGTCAGAAGAGGGCACTGGATCTGCTGGAACTGGTGGTTGTTCGCTGCCATGTGGGTGCTGGGAACTGAACCTGGGTCCTCTGCCAGAGCAGTCAGTGCTCTTAACCACTGAGCCATCCCTCCTGCCCTGAAGTAGTATTATTTTTAAATTTTCAATTTTCCCTGGCTGGTATAGAGATACAACTTTCAATATGTGTCTTAGTGTAATATTTTAAATGAAAGAATAGTAATTGCAAAAATCTATAATTTTAAAATCTTGCTTTAGAATTAGTCTTATCTTTGCTCTAACTCTCAGTTTACATTAACGAGTGATATAAACACAGCAATTCCTATTAGCTGTATCCTCAAAGCATGGAATCCAGCCAATCTCTTATCAAAATTCTAATCCAAACTACTATCTTGGTGATACTGAAGAGTTTCAAGTTTGGGGTTCAAGGAGGATACTGAGATGGATTGACCTTTTGGGTAAGATACTTATTAGGAGACATTAATACCACAGACAGCATGGTAGGGGCACTGAAGAGAGTTCAGCACCATAGTGTGGTCCCTTCTTACAGGCTCAGAGGAAGGGAGAGGTTTTATGCCATGTCCTTGGTGAGTAGTCCACAGCACAGGCCTGCAGTCCAGAGCAGTATGGACTCAAATGTCGGGGGAGCAGAGAATAGGGGTCCATCTAGGAGAGTTGTGCCCATTATAAACTGATAGCCCTCAGGTGTCCAAGAATCTGTCTGCCTGAGCCCATAAACTGAGAATAATGTCTGCTATTCTCTTGAGATCTGACACCTGGAGAGTCCTTAGAGAGTTAGAGATTCACAAGCAGGCTCACAGGAGGGGGTTTGCCATTTCCTTTGGATGTATGCAAGAAAGGGGTTGTTGAAAGTGGGGGTGGCTTGATTAGCCCCTAGTCCAAAACCTAACACATTATTATTACTACAGTATTTAACTGAATAATTGTTTTTTTATTTCCTTTATTTCCCTAATTTTTTTATTAAGTTTGTTATTTGCGAACATCATGATGTGTTTAATGTAATCATGATCTGATTACTCTTATCTCCCCCCATCCCTATCAACCTCGCCTCACCCCTACTAATCCCTTTCCCAGATTCATGACTTTTGATTTTGCTTTGTAATCCACTTAGCTTAACCAAGGCTGACTGTGTGAACACTAGATTGGAACTATCCTTGGGAGCCTGATGGGGTCAGCAGTGGGTGCACAACTGAAGGCAATGATTACCCTCTACCTGAATCATAATTTCTGAATCTATTGGTATCAAATAATCAACAGGGAGGGATAAGGCCCCAGCCCCCACCCCCATGAGAAATAAGGACACCCCCACACACACACACACTTCATAACAAGTACTGGGAGGCTCAGAGTATAGAAAGTAAAGAAGTTCATGTTGTGATCTTGCAAAGTCAAGTACCCATCTAGACAAATGTCAGGAGCACAATTGAGTGAGAGAATGATTTTATAATCCTGAAGACAGGTCCTTCCTCCTTTCCCTCACTGGATGAGTGATCAGGGGAGTACAAGCTCATATGCCATCTGCCTCTTACACCTGTGTCTTTCTCAATAAAGATGGTGCATGGGTTTATCTCTACTTGACCATCCTATTTATTTTAAAGCTTTTCAGGTAAACTTAGTCATGTCTGCAGGTCTTTAGGCAAATTTGGTTGTTAGTAAATTTCTATTCTAAACTTTCAGGTTGATGGGAATGGGGGGATAGCTAGACTAACAGACACCACCAGGGATCTAGTGTTTTTCTGCTCATCTGTAGCTGGACCTAAGCTTACTGAAGGCACTTTGGTCTTGAAAATGTATAATTGTCTTATTTATTTCTTACAGTTCCCTCCTTTTTTGCTCTTATTAGTCTCATTTTCATACTATTTTATTCTTTCAAATCAATTTAAAATTTCTTGACTCTTCTCATAAAATATATGGTCTGATTTAGTATCTAGGAGCATCAAATTGTTTTGTTACTGTGTCATGGACATTTGCTTATTAATCACTGTCTCAATAAGCCTTCGGGTCAGTCCTGTCATTCAGGCAATGATGCAGCATTTTACCATGGTTAGGACCCCTCCTACTATGATGAGAAGTCATTATATCTTCCCATTGTCCACATGATCTCTCTAGCCAATCAGGGAGTAGATAATCTATTCCCTATTTTGAAACAGGACCAACATGCAACTCATTCAGTAGGGGTCTGTGTCCCATCCAAGGGGAAAGGGTGCTGCTTGAGTGTGGGGACAAGCGTAATAGTCACTCTTATTGAGTAAATGTATTGTAAATTTAACTCTCAATTTTCAATACCCACTTCCTATTTCTAAAGTCAACCTTAAGTCTTTAATTTCAACTGTTTTTACTTTTTTAGGATCATCATTTGGCAGAGCCAGGTATTTATTGGAATCTAGGGTTGAAATGGCACCAGACAAAGTCAAGGTTGAACTGGTGATTTATGGGGCGGGTCGCTGGACCCCCGGCGTGGTGTGTGCGAGCACCCTGGGGTCTCCACCACACCTGACTAGTCCCGGCGTGAGTCTGGCCGCAAGCGATGTGGGGAGCGCGCCTGGGCTCCCGGGCGCACTCACTCTGGATGTGGCCCAGGGTCAGGTGTGCGTGCACTCTCCCGCCGTGGTTCTGGTCCCACTGGCTAGCTAGCGGCTGGTGGGCCTGGCCGGCTGCGCCTCTCTGGAGACGGCAGGTGCGAAGACTTCTCTGATGCTGGCTGTAGCTGATAGCTACACACTTCTCTGGAGCGGAGAGCTTCTTCTGCTACTAGAGTATTATCTAGTCGGGATCCCGCCTCTATTACACCCTTGTGCCCTTCCTCAGGATTGCGGAGTCCTGGCCAGTGAACTCCACAGGGAAGAAACACGGAGGCGGCGAAAGCTAGGATATCCGTGGGTCGGTAACGGAGAGTGCTGCTCTCCGGTGAGATCAGGTCGCCGGTAGTAAGACACAGGACTCAAGGCACGGCTTAGTCTGTGTTTACTGCTTTATTGTATCTCTGCTCCTTGCTGTCCAGCGCACCGGTACACAAGACTCAAGGCTCGGCTCAGTCTGTGCTTACAGCTTTATTCTCTCTGGGACCCAATCTCTGGGACCCAGTCTCTGACCTAATCTCCCACTGTTAAGAGAAGGCTAGGATATTTTATACCATGGGGGTAGTGGTAAAGGCTTTGGCTGTTAGATGCTTTGTGAGGCATTCTATTTACATGTGGAAGTGGGTTTCTGCTAGACTATTGTCTACCTGTAAAAATCACACAGGAAGACATGGTATCCTTTCAGAGCCAAAGGCCATGTTTATGTTAGGGCATCTGTGGTGGCCACTTCAAAGGGAGAGACAGGAAAGATGCCAGAAAGCACCTTGCTGTGAAAAGGAGCCCGCGGCACATTCCCCGAGCTGCATGAGCTGTCCGGTGTGAAGGAGCTTCGACTTTTGCATAACAGAGGTCTCCCAACAGTGATTAATTTGAGAATTAGTCGCCCCAGGGGAACTTTTACTGTGACATTTGCCCCTAACCCATATATTCAGGTGCCTTCTTGTCTAGGGTGACTGAGCTTTGAGTACAGGGTTACATTTTAAATTCTGGCAGTTAGTTGGTGAGAGGCCTTTGTACAGGTATAGCTTAGCCTTCAGGGACATCCACCCAGAAACCCCACTGTCTTCTGCTGTTTAGTCCTATGTGGTCTGCCAGACATCACACCAACAGATGCAAAGCAGACTGGCATAGCCCAATTGGATACTGGACAGAGATATTTTTCCACCTGTGAGAGCTATCTCTGACTTTCTAAAGTCCAACAAGGCAAAATTTGGTAGGTCCCATTTTATAGTAAGGGGTATTATGGTCACATTAATTACTAGCTTAACCAAGTAGTCAGGAGTCCCCTTCCAATTTCTCCATCCTCTTCCAGCCTAGCTTTTAGTGTAATAGTCCACTCCAACCCCACCAATTTCTAGGGGTAGTTCCAACCTCTAGTCTCCAATGGAGTCTCTGGATAGTTTTTCTTGGTGTTAACTTTAAAGGTTCCCTGGGTGTATCTCAGACACTGCCCATCAGCTTTGTTCGGTTTCTTCTAGAGTCTCTTCTATCACAGCCTGAGTTTAATGATCGACCCCTTTCTGCTCTCTCTGTGGTAGTCTCAGTAGTCAGAAGCACTTGGAAAGGGCCTTCCCAGCTCTGCTGAAGCTTGTCATTTCTCCAAGGTTTTATTAGCACCAAGTCTCTGGGCTGGAATAAATGAACTGCAAATTCCAAGAACCGGATCTGGGAAACAAGTCCCTTGGACTTGAGGGGTTACAATGTGGAAGATATCACCAGGATATAGTTTTTTAAAAGATCAGTTTTTTGTTTCCATGGTGTGGTGGTCTAGGATATGGCTAGGCCCACATCTCTTCTTGGTTTTTCTTCTTAATTACCAGAGATGACCCATCTGTAAACAGCCTGACCCATCCTGAAGAGGAGCCTCTCATAGTTTCCACTGGAAGCATAGAGGCCGCATCCCTCTGTTCCTCCCTGCGCCACATGTGCTAGCCAGAGTCCAGTATCTAGAGATTTTACAGCCTCTCTGATCAAAAGGATGGGTGACTTACCAGAGGGCTCTGTCATCCTCTTGACTCTGGATGACCTTGGAGGGAAGGGTCAACATATTAGCTGTCCTTTTTGAGCCTCCTATATTCATTGCTGCAGCCCTCTACACTTTGTTTGTTGAGCACCCAAAAGGACAGATCTACCTGTCTTGTCATTTTAACTTTTGCATCACATGTAGATAAAGTTTGCATTTCTCTGATGGCTAGACATGATGAATACCAAAAAAACATTATCGGCCCTTTCTATTTCATCTATTCCGAACTGTCTGATTGTATTATTGGCCAATTTATTGATTGGCAGCTTTGTTGTTTTTTTATGTTTCATTTTTATAGCTCTTTATATATTCCAGATAGTAATCCCTTATCTGAAATACAGCTGGCAAAGATTTTTTTCTCTTGTTCTGTAGGCTGTAAGTTCCTATTTACTTATTTATGTGTGTGTGTGTGTGTGTGTGTGTGTGTGTGTGTGTGTGTTTGAGGGAGAGAGAGACAGAGACAGAGTACAACTCTAGGGAGTCGGATCTCTCTTGCCACTTTGTAGGATCCAAAGGTCAAACTCAGCTCATCCAGTCTCTGCACAAGCACCTCTACCAAATGATGAGTTACCTCTCCAATCCAGCTATCTGTTAATCCTGTCCACAGTTTATTTGCTGTATAGAAGCTTCTTTATTTCATGTGGTCCCATTTGTCAGTTCTTGGGACTGTTTCCTGTTAGCATTCTATTCATAAATGTGTTGCGTATGTCTATGCCCTAAAATGTTTTCACTATGTTTTCCTTTAGCAGTTTCAGTGTTTCCAGTTTTAAGTTGAGGACTTTGATTCAGTTTTAATTAATTTTTGTGCAGGGTGAAAGACATGGGTGTAATTTCACCCTTCTGCAGGTGGATATTCAGATTTGCCAGCACCATTTGCTGAAGGCTATTTTTCAATACATGTCTTTGACATCTTTGTCAAAAATTAAGTGTCTGTATCTGTGTGGTTTTATCTCTGGGCCTTTATTATGCTCCATTCCCACATGACTGCTTTTGTGTCAGTACCACGCTGTCTTTATCACTGTGGCTCTGTAGTATAATTTGAGGTTGGGTAATGCCATGGCTGCTTCCTTTCTGCTTAGAATTACTTTCACTCTTTGTTGGTTTTTGTGTTTGTACATGAATTTTAGGATTTTTTTCTAGTTCCATGAAGAATATATCATTGAAATTTTGTGAGGATTACATTGGTCTGTAGATTGCTTTCAGTAGCATCGCCATTTTCACAATATTAATTGTCATTCAGGAGCTTCAAATTCTTCTCATCACCTGGTGTCTTCGGTTTCTCTTTTCAGTGTCTTAATGTTTTCCTTATAGAAACCTTCTCCTTCCTGGCTAGGTTTATTCCCAGATATTTTTTTATTTCTGGGGATCTTGTGAATGGGATATTTTTCCTGATTTTTTTTCAGTAAGTCTATTATTGGTATGTATAAGAACTGTTGTGTTTTCTATGTTGATTTTGTATTCTGCTACTTTACTGAAAGTGTTTATCAGATCCAGACATTTTCTAATGGAGTCCATTCGGTGTCTTTTAAACACAGAATCATGCTGTCTATAACTAGAAATGATTTAGCTTGTTAATTTCATTTTTTAGCCCTTTTATATCTTTCTCTTGTCTTTTTGCTCTATCCAAGGCTTTAAGCACTATAAGAGTGGAAAGAGTGGGCCCCTTGTCTCATGTGAGATTTTAGAAGGAATGGTCTCAGTTTTACCCCATTTAGCACAACGTCGGTTATAGGTTTGTCATATATAGCCTTTGTTATGTTGAGATATATTCCATCTATTCCTAGTTTCATTGGGACTTTTATCAGGAAGTGTGCTATACTTGCCAAATGCCTTTTCTGAGTCTATGGATATCATCATGTGATTTCTCTCTTTAAGTTTCTTAATGTGGTGATGTACAAACTTCTTAATGTGATTTTGAGTTCAATTTGTCATATTTTGTTGGAGATTTTTGCTTTTTACACTCATAAGGAAGATTGGTTTATAGTTTTCCTTTTTCTATGCCTTTATCTAGTTTAATTTCAGAGATATATTAGCTTCGTAGAGTAAATTTGGTGGTGTTCCTTTTCCATTTTGTGGAACACTTTGAGAAGTGCTGGTATTACACCTTCTTTAAAAGTTTGGTAGAATTCGGGACTGGAGAGATGGCTCAGTGGTTAAGAACACTGTTCTTGCAGAAGACTGGGTTCAAATCCCAGCACCCACATGGCAGCTAACAACTGTCTGTAACTCCTGTTCCAGGGAATCTGACAATCTCTTCTGCTCTCCGCGGGCATTGCACGACACGGGCACACTTACCTACATGCAGGCAATATATGCATACACATAAAAATAATAAATAAAATGTTTTTTTTAAGTTTGGTAGAATTCAGCAGTAAATTCATCTAGCCCTGGACTTTTCTTTGAAAAGAAACTTACTACTTACAATTTTCTTGCTTGTTATGGGTCTGTGTAGATTGTTTATATCTCTTGTTTTAATTTTGGTAGGCCATAATCATTTAGAAACTTATTCATTTCTTCTAGACTTCAATTTGCTAAAATAAAATTTTCAGTGTTATTCCCTGATGATTTAGATTTTGCTTAAGTCTGTTGGAACAATTCTATTATCAGTTTTAGAGGTTCCTTGCAATGCTGAGAGAAATGTATATTCCTTATCTGTTAGGTGGCACGTTCTGTAGATAAGATACAGCTAATTTCTATATATTGATGCTTATTCTGAAGCATTATCAATTTCACTTACTGTAGCTATTCCATTAGACTTTTATGTAAATAATCACATTGTCTTCAAATAAGACAGGTTTTATTTTCTTCCTTTTCTTTTTTTAAGTATTTTATTATTTTTTATTTTATTTTATGTGTATGCATGTATTGCCTGCATGTAGGTAAGTGCACCCATGTTGTGCAATGCCTGAAGAGGACAGAAGAGGCTGTCGGATCCCCTGGAACTGGAGTTATGGACAGTGGGTGCCATGTGGGATCTGAACTCTGGTCTTCTGCAAGAACAGCCAGTGTTCTTAACCGCTGAGCTGTCTCTCCAGCCCCTGGTTTCTTCCTTTTCAATTGTGATGCATTAATTCCTTTTTATGGCTTACTGTACTGGTGAGTACAGCTAATATGAGTTTAGAAGAATTGGCGTATGCTGGGCGTGGTGGTGCATGCCTTTGATCCCAACACTCAGGAGGCAGAGGCAGGTGGATCTCTGTGAGTTCAAAGCTCGCCTGGTCTATATAGTGAGTTCCAGGCCAGCTGGGGCTACAAGGAGACCCTGTCCCCAAAAGACCAAAAACAAACAAACAAACAAACACCAAGAATTTGTGTATGTGGACATACTGTCTTCTTTTGAGCTTAGGGGAAGCATCTGATCTTTCACCATTAAATACCAAGGTAGTTTCGGACTTTTTTCCGTAGGTGCGCTATTTCCAACTGAGGAAATTTCCTTCTATCCTTAATTTATTGTGAGTTTTTATAAGAAATGGAAATTGGATTCTGTTAAATCCTCTATGCTCACTGAAATTAACATTTTTATTTTATTATGATAAATGACATTGATCTATTATTAATGTGTTGTCACATTGATTTAATAATTCATTTAGATTTTTATATCTATATTCATGAGAGAAATTAGCTATAGTTCTTTCTTGAAATGTTGTCATCTGTGCTTGGAATCAGAGTACTTCCAGCTTCATAAAATTAATTGGGAAGAATTCCCTTCTCTTAAATTTATGGAAAACTTTGTTTGTTGCTTTTCAGCACTAGGAACTAGACTCAGAGATCTGTGCATGCTAGCTAAGTGCTCTGCCACCGAGCTATATTTTCATCTCCCTTTTCACTTTTTATTTTCATACAGGGTCACATTAAATTGCCCAAACTGTCCTTGAACTTAATCTGTAGCCCAGGAAGTCCTAAAACACCTCTTGCCTCAGCCTCCCAAGTAGCTGAGATTTTAACCCTGTGACTCCAGGTCCAGCTCTAGGAAAGGTTTTATAAGAGGTGCTTCTTCCTTGTGTTTGGTGACATTCACTAGTGTAACCGTCAGGCCTGGAGTTTTCTTTGTAGGTTGGCATTTAGTTACCATTTCAGTTTTATGACTATTTTCGTTGTCTGCTGCTTCTTAGTGGTCCTTGGTATTTTCATCTTTAAAGAAATTGGTCTATTTAGGACTGAAGAGATGGCACAGCTGTTTTAAAGGCTTAGCATCACAACCATAAAGACAAGAAGTTGCTCCTTTTCATCTTAGTGATCAAAATTTTGGCATAAACTTATTCATAATATTCCTTCCTATCATTTGTTTGATTTGGGGGCATCACTTGTTTGTTTGCTTTATTTGTTTGTTTGTTGAGAGAGGATTTTGCCATGTATCCACGTATCATGGAGTGGTCTGTAACTTGTACTGTTCCTTCCTGAGTTTCCCAAATGCTCGGATTACAGGCATGTACCCACACCTAGCTTTTGTTATCCTTTAATATCTGTAAAATCTGTAGTGACACTACTCACGTCTTCTTTATTTCTGGTCTACCTGGCTAGAGATTTTAGTGACTTTATTGATTTTTTAAAAAGTGGTTTAGAGGCTGGAGAGATGGCTCAAAGGTTAAGAGCAAAGGCTGCTCTTGCATAAGACCCGTGTTTGACTCCCAGCACCCACGTGGCAGCTAACAACCATCTGTAACTCCATTTCTAGGGGATCCGATGCCTTCATCTGTCCTCTATGGACATCATACAACACAGGTGCACTTACATACATGCAGGCATAACACTCATACACATAAAATAAAATAAATAGATCAAAAAATTTAATAATTTTAACTTTATGTATTTACTCAATTGTCTTTCCTTTTTAAAATTTTCTACTAGGGGCTGGTGAAACTACTCAGGGAGTCCTGAGCAGTCCTGAGCCTGAGGACCTGAGCTCCATTCCCAGGACTCAGGCAAGTTGTCCTCTGATCTCCACATGTGCTCTGTGGCACATGTGCATGAGTGCACACACACACACACACACACACACACACACACACAGAGTGTAGTTTTAAAATTAAAAATTTCTGCTACTCTTGGGGTA
>NW_008336313.1:5048535-5057490 GCF_000622305.1 Nannospalax galili | reverse complement strand
AAAACTAAAAAAAAAAAAATTCTGCTATAATCTTTACTATTTTCTTTTTCTGCTTACTTTGAATTAAGCTTACTCCTGTCTTTATTTTATTTCTTTTGTGGAGCTTTTTTTTCAGGGGGGTCTTTTAAGGTAGGGTCTCACTATGTTTCTGAGCCTACTCTTGAACTTGGAATCCTTTACCTCAACCTCTTGAATGCTGAGATTGCACATGTGAACCACCAAGCACAGCTCAGCTTACTCTTTTTTTCCCCTAGTTCTCTAAATCCCTAAAAAACTAATGTCATAGGTATTAGATCTTTTTGACATTTTTTTTTCTTTCTAGCCTAAGAATTTAGTACAAGGGACTGAATATCTTTAATCCAAAACTTCCATTTTTTTTTTTTTTTGAGTCCTGACATGCTGAAAGTTTTAGATTTCACAGTATTTTGGATTTCGGTTTCCCTGATTAGGATGCTGCAGTGGTAAAGTCTAAGCAAATATTCCCTAACTGGAAAAACTCCAAATTATGGTCCCCAACATTTTCAGAGGCTCGATCTGTAAATTTCCCTTACCATCCCAGCCAATTGTTATGTGTTGTATTTCATTCAAGTAAAAAAAAATTCTCATTTCTTTTTTTTATTCTTCTTTGTGTCATATTTTACTGAGAAGTTGTTTTAGAGAAAATATTTGGATATTTTCCAGAGATCTTTCTGATTTTGATTTCTAAAATAAAGTGACCATTTCCTGATATATCATAAAATTTTTGCATTACCGAGCTATGGTTATGTTTTTTATTTTTAGGTGCAAGCAGAAGTATCTTTTAAATATATGCAGGCCAAGATAGAAATGTTTAAAAAACAAAAATCAAAGTTCTAACTTTAGAATATTTCTTACTACTTACCCTGGGGTAGTAGCGGGGGGTTGTGGTCAAGAATTCAGATTTTGGAGCCAGAAGCATTTGCAAGTTGTGTGGCCAGAACAGGTTACTCACCTCCACATGATTTCCGCAGCAAGTTAAGAGTAGGCATTTGACAATGGCACCTTGGTTCCAACTGTTGAGAAGGCCAAACAAATGCATCAATGCTTTACAAAATGCTTAGAACATACCAACCTATAGTAAGCCCTATATATGTATCTGATAAGATAGAAAGGAAATTTTACTTCCAGTAAAATTAATCACACGATGGAAGAAATTCAAGTTCAGGAGACATGAACTGGAAGCCCATCTGTCCTGTACATATGCATTCCACAGATGGCTTTGAAGAATACCCATGGTAGGACTTTGAGACACACGCAGTAGAACATTTCCTCAGATTTGGTCACTGCTGCATGGCAGTTGTGCTCTTGGGTCAGTGAGCCCTGGAGGGGACAGCTAAGGCTGAGGCAGCACAACATGAGGCAAATCTGAAGCAGAAATCTCTGTGAATTTGAGCCTGGGTCCATATGACTTTCCAGAAGAGAAGAAAAGAGATGGGAAATTTCGTTTTGAAAAGTTTCCTAAAATGATGTCGTTACAGCCTAAGCACGTTGTGGGAGAATCAGTTTTCCCCAGGGATGAGTTATCTCATAGGCTATCTAATCTCGAATGGACAGGCTTAAACACATGTACACAAGAGCACCACTAAATGGACTCAGCGCATTATGTGTGTGTATGTTTTTTCTCAGAATTTTTTATTGAATTTTTATAAATTTTATACAGTGCATCTTGATAATATTTAGACACCCTTCCCTATCTACAACTCCCCCTGGAGCTCCCCCACTGGATTTCATTAATTCTTTCATAAATGATAAAGCTTATCAAGCCACATTTGTGTCCCTAAATGTCCCTTGGTGTGATTCCATCCATTGGAGTTCAGTAACTTGCATAAAGAAAATCAACTCTCAGCTGGGTGTGGTGGCACACATCTTTAATATCAGCACTTGGGAGGCAGAGCCAGGTGGATCTCTGTGTTCAAGGCCAGCCTGGTCTACACAGTGAGTTCTAGGCCAGCTAGGGTTACAGGGAGATACTGTCTCAAAAACAAACAAATGAACAAAACAAAAAACAACAACAAAAAGCAACTCTCCCTCTATCAGTGGCCACTGGCTGACAGTAGTTCTTCAGCTAATGATGGGGCTTCTTTTCTGTTTCCCCACCTCTGTGTTAGGTTTTTGTTGGTTTGAACCTGCATGGGTCTTGCGCATGCTGTCATCACTGCTGTAAATATGAGCAGTTTCCCAGCCTCCTGGAAAACTCTGTTTCTTTGTGGTCATCCACCACCCTTGACACTTACAGACTTTTGTCCCCTCTGCTACAATGGTCCCTGAATCTTGGGTGGCAGAGGTTTGATATAGATGTCCTACCTAGGGACAAGCACTTTGGGTCTCTTATTTGCTGCACTTTGGCCAATTATGGCTTTCTGGGTGGATCACCATGTGGTACATGAGGAAGCTTCGCTGGTGAGAGTTAAGAAATGCATTAATATTCTTTCTGCCCCCTGTTCACTGTGTTCTCCGAACCTTAAGTGTGGAGGTTCCACTGTAGACGTGTCACTTAGGGTTGGGCATCTCACACTTATTCTCTGTGTCTGACCAGTTGTGGAACCCTGCAGTAGTCTCCATCTGTTGCAAGAAGAAACTTTTTTGATGAGTGCTGAGATACACTTGTCTTTAAGGACATATTTAGAATATAGTAAGAAATTATGCTGGTCTAGGGTTGTGACAAAAGTAAGTTTTTCCTCTAGGATCTATGACCTTACAGCTGTGTGTATTTGGATGGGTTTATAGTGCATCACATGAGTTCCATTCAGTAGAGAGGGCCTTAGGTCCAATTAGACAGCGGTTGAAAACTCCCCAAGAGTACCACTGCTGCACCAATAGATATTGGTTGCTGGGCCAGTTACTGTGTTTGTTAGGCTTTGCAGCTGGTAGGACCATTGATTGGTTATCTCTCTTGGCAGTTTGCATAGTATCTTCTGATACCATGAGAGCTAGTCTTCAGGAAAGAAGATTACAGGTCAATACCAGCTCCATTGCTCCATATCCTGTGTCTGAAGTATGTTCTGTCTTCAACAATAGGCTGTTACCTTCAAGTTCTTGGAGGCAATTAAGGGCTGTCACAATAGCTTGTGTTATTTTGGGAGTCTCTTAGACTATCCTGACCAACAACTCGAAGGGAGATTTCTCCGACCTAGCACTGTGTTTCTTGTTATATAGCCTTCTGCTATATACAATGCACTTGTGTGTGTGTGTGTGTGTGTGTGTGTGTGTGTGTGTGTATAATGCATTTGTCAGTAGACTTTTGGAACTAATACATTTCCCTCTGGTTTCCCACACCACCTAAGTGTTCTTTGTCTTTTCTCCCTCTCCCCCTGCATAACCCTCCTTCCTCCCTCCCCTGTTAAAGCACCCCCATTTTCCCCATTCCTCCCTTGATAAAACCTATCTCCTACTATCCCCCTCTCTCAAGCTCTTTCTTCTCCTTTAGATCCATGGTTCCTTTCCAGGTTCCTGGTTCCTGCTATTATAGCAGGATTTTGAATGTTTGTATAGGTAATAATAATAAGAGGACAGGAAAGTGAGAGGAAGTAGAGGGGACATGGGAGCAGCTGGAGGAGTGAGATGGGTGAAAATGATGCAAACACAGTACTCATGTACAAGATTCTCAAAAAATAAGACCAGGCATCGTGGCACTCGCCTTTAATCCCAGTACTCAGGAGACAGAAGCAAGCGGATCTCTATGAGATGGAGTCCAGCCTGGTCTACATAGTGATTTCCACATCAGCTGGGGCTACAGGGAGACCATGTCTCAAAAAATAAAACAAAACAACCACAAAAAAAATCTCAAAAACGAAAAAAAAGCCATTTTTAAAAATCCACCTTATTGTTTCCACTCCTCTCTTCCTGCAGGTGGCGCCAGTTAGCCACTGTTGCCTGTGCTCAGGCCCTCTTGGGCACTGCTATCCCCAGAAGCCACACACCAACCCTCCTTGGGCTCTGAAAGGCTTGCACCATGCAGTAGCACTTCTGATGCTGTGCTTTCCTTCCTCAGAAAGATAGTTTACAGCAAAAGAGGTTTCCTAGGAGGAAAAGAACCCAGAGCTTACAGATGATGGTCTTTGGTAACGTCAGTGCCAACCTGGAGCAGTCATCCGGGACTGCCTGTCAGTGGACCACACAGACATGAGCCTCTGGCAGTTGGCAGAGTCACATACTCTTTTACTGACTTCCAGCCCTCAAGCCTGCCTGGAGGGTGGAAGTTGCCTCGGGGACTACCAGGAAGCTTCCCTTCCCTTCCTGCTCCTCCCCCTCCTCCCTTCCCTCCCCTTCCCTTCCCCTCTCCCTGTTCTCTCATCCTTTCTCTCCCCTTCCCGTTTTCCCTCTCTTTCCTTTCCTTTTTCTTTCCTCCTCTCTTTCCCACGCAAAGACAGAGAGATCACAGACCTTATACTGGTTCCATTACTTAACCACTCTTCTAGGAGAGGGTTCATTTAGATTAACCTGATTCTCAGATTAAAAGCATAAGCCCACTTGATTCGGAGTTTCCATCCTAAGATGTGGAGAGCTGAAGGTCCTTTCAGGTGCTCCCTACCGGTCCACTATCTGTCAACCAACCCCAGCCCTTCTTGCTTGTCCTAGTGGCCTCACTGCTCAGACCCTCTCCCCTGCTCTTCACCTCCCTTTGGAGTTCTAGAGACCACACTGGAACCCAAATGTAAGGTGATCACTACCAACCAAGGATAATCAAATTTACTAGCTGAATGTTGTTTCAGCAAATACAATTACAACATCCAATCTGATCTCCCAAGGCTTTTCACATGTCTCAACAAAGAGTTGTTGCTAACAATGCTTTACTGATAGAGATAAAATGTTTTTTGCAAAGGAGAAAAGCATGCTTGTCCAGGTGTATTCATAAGCTGTTCTCCATGTCTAAGAGAAACTTCACGACTAAGGTGCTGTCCTGACTAACTCTGCATATGAAAAATGAATTAAAGCAAGTCTAAAATAAACCTGTGTCACCAATGAAGGCTGTTAATAAGAGAATATTACTTTAATGTTCACAAATGTTTTGGTGTCTCCAGGGCCCCAATTATGAAATACTCCCCCCAGTAACCTGCAAATAGCAGATGCTCTAATAAAGAGACAGGGACCCACTTTCCTCTCAAAATAAGGAGTTCTGAGGTGGGAGTGCTTGGCTCTGGCATCGCTAGTTTGTACAATGACTCTGTCAAAGAACAAGCATTGTTTTCCTTTCCACACTACCATTTTTTGAGTATTGGCTTTTGTCCCCATGCCTTTGGCTTTATAATCATAATACGGCAAAAAAAAAAAAAAACCCTCCAAACTTTATCTCTGCTCAAGACAGAAAAACAGAAGAGGGAAGGGAAGTGATGAAATGATGTTGGCTTCTTATTTCTGCTTCAGAGCAAAAGGTTACAGGTGATTTGGTGTCTTCAGTGCAAGAAACCCAAATTGCCAGTAAATGTGAAGTCAGCTCTCCTAATAAGTCTGCTCACTCATTCAGTTATTCATTCATCACCGATTCAGTGGGTAGTTTGTATCCTTCTCCGTGTGTTAGAACGCTTTAACGATGTCCAGGCAGGAGGCACAGACCTGAGGTCTTAGCTACTCAGGAGGCTGAGGAAGGACAATCAGATGTTCAAGGCCACCCTGGACTACAAATTGAACTCAAGGTCAGCCTGGGCAACTAAGACCCTGTCTCAAAATAAAATCTAAAAAGAAGGCCGGGTTTGTATAGTTCAGTGGTAGAGTGCTTCCCTAACACTCACAAGGTCCTATGTTCAATCCCCGGTACCACCTGAAATAAAATGCGTTAATAACTGACAAAGAGAGACTGGATGGGTTTTTAAAAATATTTTCCATTCTTTTGACTTGAAAAAATACCCAGCCACTTTGAAGAGGAGGAAACAGGAAATTCTGGGCATTTACTCCTGGATTAGGTGGCCAGGTGTCCTGGCTGACCTAGGACAGGGGATTTTAACATCTCCTAAGAAACTCAATGTTGTAAAACTGGTCTTAAACCAAGGCCCTCTCTAGGTGATTTCTTCAGTCAGAGAATGGTTTAGAATGCAAGAACTGTGGAATACTGGGCCCATTCTCTTTCAGAGTTGCTCAGGTCCTGTGGAGTAGACTGTTGGTTAGCATCTCCTAAACTAGAGTATGCTTAGAGTGTATCTCAGGCAGCAGCTCTGAGGCAGCCAATCCCTGTCCCCTCAGACAGAGATGGTGTCATGGCAGCATCCAGGAGAAACTGCAGTGTAGAATCCAAGAGACTTAAGCTAGGGTCCCGGAGAACAAGGGGCTCCATGCTTCAGGGCAGCTGGCTCTTTCTATGAGCAGTAAACACAGTGCCTCGGGGCTGGGGATGTGGTGGGGAGTTCAATTCGAGCAGCAAATCTCTGAGTTCCTGGACCGGTTTCCCTCTCTGAAGATATACACTCTGCCTCAGGGCCCAACTCAGGGCCTCAGTCCACAACCCTAGCAGTCAGGATCCACACTGCTGTTCCAACAAAAGACTGAGACTCAGAAAAGCTCAACAGATTCTGTTTTGCATCTTTACCTTGGGGTTGAGTGTATTCATTTGGTCAAAAACTAAAGGAAAGGCAAACCAAAAAAAATGTGAAGGATGTTCTCAGACTCTCAAGACAGCTATGTAAAAGAATGGAAGGGAGCTACTTAAGAGGTCAAGAGAGAAAGATCACCCTGTGCTGGTCTGGGCAGGACATTTACATTATATCCTGTCTCATTCTGGCAAAAAAAAAAAAAAAAAAAAGAAAGGAAGAAACACAAATTATGATAAAAGGTTTGAAAATAGAGCTAATTCATTTAAGAAGCTTTAAAAATTTAGATCTAAGTAGTTGCAATCTTACAAATTCAGTTTGCCTTCTGTTGTGCAAAGAGATTGGGTGATTGAGTGTACATACGAAAATGGGATCAATATGTCAAAGGCACATCTGCATCCATGTGTTTATCACAGCACCATTTACAATAGCCAAGATATGGGATCAAAGTAAGCGTCCATTGATAAAGTATGACACATGCACCCAATGACCTATCATGGAATAGTATACAGACATAGGAAAGCGAGATACTTTTCATTAGCATCAGCATGAGCAGAACTAAAGTACATGCTAAATGAGATAAGCCAGAAACAGAAAGATAAGTACAGCCTGTTCCTGTCTATGTGTGATGGGAATCAATCTCAAACAGAATAATGATTGCCTGGTACTGGTGAGGGTGGGGAGGGGGAGCCATGCAGAGAGGATGGCTAATGAACACAAGGGTGCAGCTGGGTAAGAGGAACCAATTCTATTATTCTATAGCATAGAAAAATAACTGTTTAACAACAGTTAATAAGATATTTCAAAACAGCAAGAAAAGACTTAAGCGTTCTCAGCACAAAGAAATGGTATTTGAGGCGGTAGATATACCACTTACGCTGGTCTGATATTATACAATGTACCTGTATTGAAATGTCAACTTGTCCATAAATATGCACCATTACTATGTGTTTAAAAAATTGAAGCATATTTGAAAGAAGAAAAGATTTATGAAATTAAAAAAAAAGTCTTTTGCACATTAAAAAACTAGTTTGTAAGTTGTCCAAAGCCTATTAGTTCAATTTGTCTTAAAATCAAGTACAAGTACAGTCTTTCCTAGATGAGAATGATTAACCTCAGTTATTAATTTGACTGGATTGAGAAACAGCAAGAAACTGGTTGAACGCACTCTGAGCATGTCTGTGAGTGCATTTCCAGAGATGGTTGGCATGTGGGTCAGTGAACTGAGTGGGGAGGTCCTACTCTGAATATGACACAATGGCATGGAGGCCCAACTGGAACTAAAAGCAGAAGGGGGAAAGTTCATCCACACCATAGACTCCGACTTCTGGCTGCTGCCATCACATATCGACATTAGACTCCAGTGAACCTGGGAACACTGACTCACACCAGTCACTCTACAGGGACTGACTGGGGCTCCATTACAGATACCTCTTGCTCTGAGGCTTCCAATATGTGCTTTCTATTGTTTCTTTTCCTCCAGAAAACCCTGAATAGAATACCAGGGTTCTCTACATTGGGGTACAAATGAGCCTTCATTATATCCATCGTACGAGGACGTGATGGTAGATCTGTTGATGGTAGATCTGTTGATCACAAAAGTGTATCAGCTAACTTTGCTATGTAACAAACCACCCTTTAACTTCATGACCCAAACAACCACATACTCTCTCCAAATTCTTCCTATCAACAATTTGCATCAGGCTTTCCAGTTCCTCTGGGAGCAGTGGGCTTGCCTGGGCTTCAGCAATCAGCATCTGACTTTTAATCTGTCTGGTCTAGGGGCGGCAGTTCTGGCAGCTTATCTTCGTTCTCTTTGGTCTTTCACACTTCATCTGGTGACCTGCACAGGCTTGATCACCTCTGCCAGGTTCAGACCTGGTAATTCTGCTAAATTCTACTAACCAAAACGGGTCACAAGTCCAGACCAGACTTGAGGGGAGACAAACCAAATCTATCTCTAATGGGAGGAGTTACAAGGTCATATTACAAAGGGATAAATACAAGGAGGAGATTTTGAAATCTACTCCAGAAAGTGTAGATGCATCACTATCCACTTCTCTTTAGTTCTAGAGGAAAGGTCTTCATCTGCTCACATGCCAGGCATCATACGAGGCGCACTAGCATAAACACTTCAGTAATAGATACTCAGGCTTTCATGTGAAATATGGCAGAGTAGGGCTGTCCTAGAGAAAGAAGTAGGAGCAACTTGTCTCGCATTTTTAAAAATTATTTATTTAATAACCACATACTTAGAAGAAGCATTTCATTACAACAGCATTGACATATTCAATAACAATTTCCTGAGCTAAGATGCATCTCTTTCAAAACTGCTGTAAATTTTTAGGTTTACAGTTGAATTTTTACAGTTATACAATATTGTACTCAGTATAAACCCTATAAGACATAAAATTAA
>NW_008336313.1:5023879-5047833 GCF_000622305.1 Nannospalax galili | reverse complement strand
TTTCATGTATTACAGGGCTTTTACTGAGTTCAATATTATATAACTGTATTAACTCAACTGTGAAACTAGAAATTTGCACCCACTTGTGAAAGAGATGTACTCTTGCTCTGGAGTGTGTTACTGAATATGTTAAAGCTGTAGTGAAATGCTTCTTCTAATCATGTAGTAGTTATTAAAATTTTTTTAAAATGATTAAAAAATAATAATTCTTCAAAGTATAAAAATCTCCTCCTTAATAATTAGTAGATGTGAAAAACATTACCATTGAAATCTACCTGATGACTTTATATCCATGCTCAGATGCCAAGGAGCTCAGAAAGTAACCGACTGTGACTAGTAATAATCAGATATATAGAGATTAGAAACACATGTGCAAATATCTTAATGTCAATTGCATTATCTCGCATTTTTAAGCTGAGATATCTTATTTGGTGAAAATGAAACTGCTTCCATGTTATAATGTGAAGAGATTTGTCTTTTAAAAATCAATCAGAGGGGCTGGAGAAATGGCTCAGTGGTTAAGAACACTGGTTGTTCTTTCAGAAGACCCAGGTTCAAATCCCAGCACCCACATGACAGCTAACAACTGTCTGTAACTCCAGTTCCAGGGGATCCGACAGCCTCTTCTGTCCTCTGCGGGCATTGCGCGACACAGGTGCGCTTACCTACATGCAGGCAATACATGCATACACATAAAATAAAAATAATAAATAAAATATAAAAAAAATCAATCAGAATAACCGCATTTAAGCCGAGATATCTTATTTGGTGAAAATGAAACTGCTTCCATGTTATAATGTGAAGAGATTTGTCTTTTAAAAATCAATCAGAATAACCGCATTTGGAGATTTGCCTTCATTCCTCTTGCCTCTGGAATTTATGCTCCATGAAGACAGGGATTGGCCAGTTTTCCTCACCCTTGTGTCCTGAACAGTGCCTGGCATGAGGCCCTGAGTGCGTGTTTGAATGCCGACTTAAAGTCCCTCTGTAATGTGCCTAGCAGGCAGAAGGCAGGCCGTAGTGATGCTTCCTGGATGCTCTTATGCACACAGGGTGTCTCTGTTTTTATTTCCTCTTTTCTGCTGTACTTATTTAAAGGGAGGAAGCACGTAAGAGTGGATTCTGCCCTTCTGACACAGTGAGCACTGTGCCCCGCTACGACTGCCAGCTGACACTAAATAGGGATGGGAATTGGCCTCCGACAATTTGATATGTGAATAAATGTGTTTGTAAAACGAATATGGCAGTCATACTGGGGAACAGGTCTAGGTCTTCCTTCCCCCCAGGTGACCAATGTCAGTCACTTCGGAGGGAGAGAAAGCAGGAATTGCATTCCTTTAGCTCTGCGCCATTAAGAACATGAGGCTGCTGCTCATTCTCTCATGTAGTCACACGTTTATGTTGAACTTGCAGCACTGAGCCTATTTTGCTCTAACTGACTTTTGATTTACCCTGTGTTTTTGCCCAGCCATTCCCACTGCAGCCAGCCAGCCATGCAGCCTGCACCTGTAGTTTCGGGGAGTACATTGCTTCTACAACACTGGGAAACTTATGCCTAACCAGGTAGCAAATCCAGATCGCATGCCCTCCCTCCCAGCTACACCTGTGTCTCCATGGAACACATTGTCTCTGCAATTCTGAGGAACTTGTTTTCCTAACAGAAAATTTTTGTTAACTGAAAATCTTTGTTAACTGACCCGCCCCAGGTCTGGTGTAACTATGGTCATCTAATGTAACCATGGTTATTGGCTTTGCCCCTGGCATGATGTAATTGTGGTTTTAAGCTTTATAAAACTTACTCTGCCTCCCCTTGGGCTTGAGAGTTCTTTTGGGCGTAAGCCCCCTCTCTGACCAACAGCTAATAAAAAACTCCTAATTCAACCATCACTATGTAGTGCTCCTCTGTGCCTCTCACTCAGTATTACAATGTCAATATTCATTCAACAAACGTGTTGAATTAAGTGCTGGAGGCATTGATTAACTGTCCCTACAGAGTGTATCATTCAAAGTGGGTACAGAGGAGGTACAGCAGAGGTGGTGTGCTGGATGAAATTCAAGTTGAATTAGGTGCCATGGAGGTTGGGAAACAACCCATTTAGGGGCTTAGGAAAGTAACATCAAAGCTGAGCCTAGGAGAAGTGAGTCCGGTAATGAGGTGAACTGGAAAAAAAGTGTGCAGGCTGAGGGAACAGCTTGCCTAGTGACCGTGACAGGTGACGTGACACACCTGAGAAAACCTACAAGTACACTCTGTGTTGTACAGTTGATGGGCAAGTAGTGAGGAAACAAGGCAAGAGAGAGAGGAGCTACCAGGTCATGTGTGAAACAAGTGCCCAGCGAGAATGAATGGAAACCTGCCAGTGCAGGCAGGGACAAGAGGGGATGGGCTGAGGGTTGTGGAAGAGCCTAACTGGCAAAGCTTGGTGAGGAAGTGGACTTGACAACAGGGCCAGAGCTTCTGCTTGGCATGCAAGACCACTTTGGGGTCATTTATTTAAACTGTGAATTAAATCTAGGATGGGAGGTGAGTTGGCTCAGTGAGTAAAGGTGCCTCTGCCATGCCTGAAGACCTAAGTTCAATCCCTGGAACCTAGGAGAGAATGGACTCCCACAAGTTATACACACTCACACACACACACATCAAATGAAATAATAATAATAGTAATAATAAATTCTGGGGCTGGAGAGATGGCTCAGCCGTTAAGAACACTGGGTGTTCTTGCAGAAGACCTGGGTTCAAATCCCAGCACCCACATGACAGCCAACAACTGTCTGTAACTCCAGTCCCAGGGGATCTGACAGTCTCTTCTGACCTCCGAGGGCATTGCACAATACGGGTGCACTTACCTACATGCAGGCAATACACACATACACATAAAATAATAACAAAAATTTAAAAAATAAGAAATGCGATAAAATTTATGCTAGGGTGAAATGGTTCTTAATTAATTGGAAATCCCAGAGGCTGGCCGATTTTTTTTTTCTTTCAAGGATCAAACAATATCCATTTTCACCTGATCTCCAAAAGAGAAGCTACATGCCAGATTCAGCCAGACTGAGTCAAGAACTGTGTAAGACTAGTTTCTGGCTATGTGCTGCTACTGCAGAAAAATTAAAGTCTTAGTCTCATCATAAATCGAAAAAGTAACGTGATTCTCATTAGGTTGTTGGAGTTAGGTAATAGAATGCACGCAAAGTCCTCCACCTGGTGCTAGGTTCAGAAAATGCCAGCCAAGGGGGTTGGGAATGGAACACTTGTCTAGCATGAATGGAGCTCTGGGTTCCATCCCAGCTCTGCAAAAAATGAGTGGGGTTTGGAAGGATTGTTAGATCTCAATATGGTGTAAAGAGAGAGAAAGTGAATTAACGCCAAACGTGTTCAGAAAACAAGAGGAACAGAGCAAAGCAGGGAGTGTGCAGGAGGGGTAAATGGTATTCGAGGAAAGTGTGGACCCCACACATGGGTCTCATGTTCTCCGCAGCTCACCCCAGCTTCTGCCCGCACGCCTCATCCCAATCAAGTGATCCGGCCCTGCTCCTCCCCGCTCTGGAGCAGCGCTGTGAGGATGTGAACGTTCCTCCTCTGCGATGTCCAGCTTTCATCTGTTTCCCAAATTCAAAGCATGGCATTAGCTCCTAAGGCTCGGAGGAGGCTTCTCTCCTCCGAATCCCCGCTCTGTAGCGCCAGCACTACGGCCCACAGCTGGAGCCAACCTGCCAGGACTCAGATTTGAGCCCACCCACCATCATCCCTGAGCAAGCACTAGACATCCCTGAGTGGTGCCTCTCTTCTGGGAGTCGAAAATAAGGGAAGTGGCAGTTTCCGAGCAGTCTGTGAGGACTGAATTAAACAATTCTTGGTGCCCCTAGCAAGTGCAGGGTATGGTGAAGGTAGACCCAGTAGGAGAGGAGTGTCAGAGTGGAACTGGAGAAAAACTCAGTCAGATCTCTGGTACCCCTGTATTGCCTGAGGCAGAGGAAGCAAGGGGCCCTGGGTAGCCCAGGCAGGATGGAGGAGACCACAAGGGCCAGTGAGATTTGTCATTTGTCAGCCAGGCTTAGTGGCTCTTGCCTGGAACCTCAGCTTTTGGAAGGTTGAGGCAGGAGGATTGTTACAGTTTAGAGGTCAGCCTGAGCTATATAGTGAGTTCCAGCCCAGACTTGGCTACAGAGTAAGACCTTGTCTCGAAACCAAAACAAAACAAAAGAAACAAACAAAACTTCTGAGTTGTCCCTCAGATGCAAGATTTGTGAGAAAGAGATTATTGCTTTGCAGAGTTGGGGCAGCTAACAGGAGAGGTAAAGAATCTGCTGAGATTACAGCCCAGGGTGCTACATACCTCCTAGCTTTTGGAAGAAAAAGGTGTTTGAGAGAGGGCCAGAAATAAATTGAAGAGCAATTTGGGAGCCTAAAAGGAGGCTCTCCAGAAAACCCAGGGATGCCAGGAGAACCCCAGTCCCAGCGTTCCTGGTGGGGCTCCATGAAGATTCCTCTGGTGACAGCTGCCGCCCCAGAGCCCTTCAGTGCTGCACCCCAGCCCTAGCCCTGGCTTTAGATGTGGGCTGCAGCAGCTGCTCACCTCCTCCTCTGCCAGCCTGTGACCTGGCAGGCTGCCAGCCCAACAGCCAGGGCATTTGGGGAAGCCTGATTTTAATCAGTTTCTGTTTCCTGTAGAAACAGGTTTTAGCAGTGGCTTCCTAACTCAATCACTTTTGATCACGTTAGGACAAACCGGGGCAGCCAGCTTGGCAGCTTGTGTGCAGACCGTACAATGGCAGATTGTTTAGCCTTTATTGTAACTCAGAGCAACTTAAGGAAAAGGGAGGGAGGAAAAGGAAAAGAAGTGAAAGGAAAGAAATCCAAGCCCCATATTATATAATTGCATAACATAACGAACTAATTCTATTTAAGGAAAACTGACTCGCCTCTGTCTTTCTCTCAGCCTGCCTGTCTTTCTCTGTCTCTTGCAATCAGTGTCTTCCTCAGGAGCACTAGTCTCCCTCTCTCTCTCTCTCTCTCTCCTCTTTCTCTCTCTCTCTCTCTCTCTCTCTCTCTCTCTCTCTCTCTCACACACACACACACACACACACACATACACACGTGTCAATGGAAGAACCCACTGAACTCCAAGTCCAACTTGGAATCTTTTTGTCTTTTTCTCCTCTGCCTTTATATCTCACATTCAAGGAGAACTAGAATAGTAAAAAAATCAAGAAAATCATGAGGGAAGATTGAAGGTTAAGGGACAGTGGAAAGAGAAGAGAAAAGTCACTGCGTCTGAATGAATAAGAAGATGCAAAATCATCTGAGAAGCAACAAGAACCAGAGTATTGGGCAAGTGAGGTGGCTCAGCGGGGTGAAGGCACTGACCATCTGAGTTCATCCCCCCTGAATCCAAATGATGGAAAGAAAGAACTGACTCCCAAAAGTTGTCCTCTGACCTCCACATGCACACTGTGGCATACATGTACCCACACACATGCACATAAATAAATAAAAGGCATAACACTCTAAATAAATAAATAAATAAAATAAATAATAAATAATAAATTTAAAGAATCAGTACAGAATGTTTGTGTTAAGGGAGCATGTGAAATTTGAAATTAGATGAATGGAATGACAATGTCCAGATCATTCATCTATTCCTAAAGTATTACCTGATGAGGTGTTCAGATGTCCCTTTCCCAGCTTGATCAAATACTTTGGCCCTGCCTACATTTCTCTTGTGCTGGGAATATATTTATCTCACAGTGCCTTCAGAGAGTCCTTGCTTAAATGCAAGACAGGCCATCCCTTCCATTCCCAGGACCCCCTCCTAGCTATCCAAACTTGCTTGACACATATTCTGCCCTCAGAGTCATCTGGGCTCACTGGATAAACTTGTGTGTGTTTATAGCTGATGAAGTGCCCCCATGTTATGCTTGCATTGTTCTGGGGAAAAGAAAATATATCCGCATCAAATCAGAAATTCTAGGCACCTGAGTAAGCATGTGGAGGAGGTGTTTTCTGCAAGCACAGCCTCCTGTTTTCAGGAACCTGAGTATGTGATTCACTGGCAGTAGAACTAATCTTTTGGCTATATATCATTACCAAGGGCAAGCACAGAAGTTTATTGGCATCCATCAGGTTTCTGAATAACCAGGAGTGTACAGATTAAAATGCTGTGGGATCCACCAAAGGTGTTTTAAAGTCACTGACTGTGGAGTCCAGTGAATACATAGCTTAAAAAGCATGACACAAATGAAGAAAACCAGAAGCGAAGGCTTGGCTGTGTGGGAGGGCCAAAGGATAGACCAATGGTAAGTAGATGTTTGAGAACAGAACTCGGAATTCAACTCAGCAGTGACCACCTGAATGCCATGACATTCAATCCTTGGCATTGTTTTAGATTTAAGCTTGTTCGACGTGCTCCTTACCATTTATATTTCTGTTTCTTTGGGGGAGCAAGAGAGTGAGGTCAGGGGTCATTGTGCTCATGCACAGAGTGATGAGAAATGACCTCCAAGCTGAGGCAGAGATGAGAAAAGAAACGGAAAGTTCTCTTGAATATGGATAACCTATACTGCAGTATATGAGTGAGAACGGTGGAGAAGAAGGAGGGCTTGCCCGGCTTGGAAAGGTCCCTGAAGACTCAGACATGCACTGTGGGTTTCAGCTACTGGCATTACTGATCACAAGAATTAACCATGAAAGTGCCGGGCGTGGTGGCACACGCCTTTATCTCAGCACTCACGAGGCAGAGACAGGCAAATCTCTTGAGTTCAAGGCCAGCCTGGTCTACATAGAGAGTTTGGGCCAGCTGGGGATACAGGGAGACCCTGATTCACAATAACCCCAGAAGAATTACCCACGGAAACCAACAATGTATGTTCTTCCTCATTTGTGGATCCTAGCACTGAATCTTTATATGTGAGTATGTATCCTGATATACCTGCAGGAACCAGGAAAATGGAAAGGAACCAGGGAGGTAAAGGGAAAGAACGAAGCTGAGACAGAACAGTAGGAGACAGGTGTTACTAAGGGAGAAATGTATAAAATGGGGGTATTTAAGTGGGGGGGAAGGTTATACAAGGAACTGTGGGGATAAAGGGAAAGAGGGAGCACAAGAGGGGTGGGACCATAGTAAACTGATATTGTCAAGAGAGAAATGAGGAAAATAGAGACACTTTAAATGGGGAGGGTGTGGCAGGAGGATTAGACAGAGAGAGAGAGAGAGAGAGAGAGAGAGAGAGAGAGAACACCTAGCTAGTATAAAAACCCAGAGAGAATTTTATTAGTCCAAAAAACCTACTGACAACTTACACATACAGTATCTCTGCATGAGTATATGTGTAGCTGAAGACTACATAACAAGAAACAGTGCCTGACGGGAGAAACCTTCCTCTGAGTTATCAGCCAGGGTGGTCCAAGAGACTCCAAAATTACACAGGCTACTGCCACAGTCCTTGATTGCCTCCCAGAACTGGAAGGTAAGAGTGTATTCCTGAAGACAGGACATACTTCAGACACAGGATTTGAAGCAATGGAGCTGGAACTGACCTGGAAACCTCTTCTCCTGAAGACTAGCTCTCATAGCTTTTGAGAGCATTATCCAAACTGTTAAAGGAGAACATCAATCTATGGTCCAACCCCACCTTCAAGGCCTAATAACCACATCAATGACCAGCACAGCAAGTGACATTGGTGCAGTAGTGGCACTTTTATCTTGGGGTTAATCAACAGCTACCTAATTGGACTTAAAGCCCACTCAATGGGAGGAAACTCATGTGTGGTACTGTAAACATAGCCAGATACATATGGCTGGAGAAGTCATCAATATCAGAGCAAACCCGAAGGCTGTCACATCCCTAAACAAATGTAATTTCTTGCTGTCTGCAAAATATGGCAGGTGCAGTCAAGGTGAGAGGCACTGATGAAAGATGACCTTAAGTTACACCAGAGACTGTGGTTAAAGGGGCATATGTGGAGAGGATAGGAACTGAACCGGGCTATAAAGGATTTGGCTCTGTAGAAAGGAAGGAAAGACGAAGTTGTCAGAATAGGAAGCATGTAGCATGTTCTAAAACACTGAGAACAAAGTGCTGGCATAGAAGCCTGAGTTGCTGTCCCTTTGTAGATGATAGGCCCCTACTGTGTCCTGAAGAATGCTTAAACATTAAGCTCTGGGCCACCCTGCCTATGTTTGGATCCCAGCTCTACCACTGTCTGTGTCAGTAAGATGCATGAGTTAAACCAAATATGTCTCAGTTCTTGTAAAATAGAAACAGTGGCAGGTCTCCTGGGTAACGGTGAGTTTTGTATTCACATACATACTCCATAAACATTAGTGTTATTAGTATATTTTACAGTGCCTACTGCTTAGAGACCTTTCACAGCACCAATTCATTTGATTCTCACAATAACCGTGAGAGGTAGCCATTATGACTAATCCCATTTTGCAAAAGAGAAAATTGAAATTAAAAGAGGTTAAGAAATCTAAACAAGCTAATCATGGTTTAAACTTGAACCCAGGTCTCTTAATGCCGCATAATCTGTTCTTTCTCTTATGACAAAATGAAGCAATCAGATTGCAGAAGCTTTGAGGACCACATTAACAAAGGGAACCTGAATTATGTGTACAGGAGGGATCGTTGCAACAGAGGATGGGCATACCAGCATTAGTGTCGCAGAAGGACAAGTCCGAATTAAATGGAAGATGGGGCCCAGGAGGATCTTGATGGGGAGGACTCAGCTAATAATAGCATTTGGGGGTTAAACACAACTGCAGCACAGTGAGGCTGATGAGTGGAAAGGAAACAGGAACAGAGACTGAAAAGAAAAGGAATTCTCCCTAACAAGCAATGAGAATTAATAAACAAAATGTTTAAAGGGGGCTATGGACAACTGCAGTTTTCATTTCTGGTTTCTGGGATCAAAGACTGGTAGAATTCACTGCATTTCTCTCCTTCATTCTATGTGCTGTGCCATAGCATTCTTTCTGCAACTTTGCATGGAGCTTTCTATTTGCCAAGTACCCGAGGTCTTGCTGTTACTGTTTCTCAGATCAAGGGCCAAGGTCTTAGCACTTAACTTTAAAAAGAGGTGGGAGGAATCTGGCCCTCAGGGATTTGACTGTGGGGAATGCTTTTCAGCATCGGAAGCATTGATACCCCCAAGTAAAAGCATTGATTGGGAAGGCTGGCTGGGTAGAATTAACTGCTGCCACCTCAGAGACGGCTGTCTTACATCCTGGGCTAAAGAGGAAGATGTTTTATGGAGCCTGTTAACGTCAATATTAAATGACATGAAACTACACTCTGGGAACCTCCTCTCCAGAATCCCATCTGTTCTGTTATCAATTATTCTTTAGTGGGCTTTGGTGTGGGGCCGGGTTCCTGTGGTACAGTCAGGTGCTGCCTGCCTCCTTGTCAAGTGATAGATCTAATTTCTAGAGAAAATAAATTGTTAAAAGCAAATAGTAAATTGCAAAACCAATGCTCAAACCAAGTCTTTATAACTAACTTTATTGCCCTTAGGTTACTTAAAAATATGTATTTTTACGTAATTCATGATAAAAAAAAAAGTTCAAATAACACAGAGATACTTTAGTCAGGAATCAAAGTCACCTTCCCACCCTCGTCAGAGATAGTCAAACAAATCAGGTACCATCTAGTGTGCACAAGAATATGTATGTGTAACTCTATATAATGTTATCTTTGAAACAGTAAGAAGGACCGCTCTAGCCACACACACTGTAGCCTACTTTTCTACTTCAACAGCATGTCCCAAGCAGCATTAACAGATCTGCATCATAGCTTTCAAAGCTCTTCTCCAAGGCGTGAAAATCTATTCGACCATTTCCTGAATGACAGGTATTAAGGCTGTTTTATTTTGTTCTCTTTAAAAGATACTTCCAGGGCTGAAGATGCAGCACAGTTAGTAGACTCCCTTGTATGCCCAAGGTCTCTGGGTTTTAGCCCCAGCAACACATAAATCCAGTGTGGTGGCATACACCTATAATCCTAACATTTAGAAGATGGATGTAGGAGGATCAGGAGTTCAAGGCCACCATCAAACACATAGCAAGCTTGAGGTCAGCCTGAGCTCTATGAGATCCAGTCTCAAAAATAAGCATTTATAATTAGTAATGGCTATATGTCCTTGTGAACTAATATGGCTAAGAGAAAAACTAAAAATTGAGATGTTAGGACAGAAGAGGTGTTTATTTTTTATTTCCAAGTCCAAAAATAGCCCTCTAAAATAGTTCTCAAGTTATCCTCCAGCAGACTGTACTGATCTCTAAAATCCTTACCATCACTAAGAATTGATCACTTTTAATTTTTCCCCCTGGTGGAATAAGTTCATTCATTCTTTTGGCACACAAGTGCTGTGTGCCTCTCATAAGCAGGTACCATTCAATACCTGTAGATTTCTCATTGTACAACACGAAGTCTCTGTCCACACAAAAAATAACTTTGCTTTAGAAGTAAAAGAAGTACTAAATATAATAGCAAATAACATATTATGTGTATAATAGGTAAGGCGGTAATAACTGTTGTGAAGAAAAAATACAACTAGGTCATCTTGTGTCATATAGCACACTTTCCTCCAGAGACGGGGTAGAATCTAGGGCCTCGGGCATGCTAAGCATGCGCTCCACCACTGAGTTACACCCTAACTCTGTTGTATAGTTTTGAAACAAGTCCAAACACTAACAAAGTTTGTCATGTGACTTAGTGGTGTGTTTTTCTGTGATAATAAGAACTTAATATGTCCTACCCCTTTCCATGAAAATCTCACATCTTACCAGATACATGTGTGAGATGCTGATCTCAACCACCAGATTCCAAAGTGTTCTACATATAAGCCTACAAACTTGACAGATACTTAGGACTTAGGCTGTGACAAGGTAAGAGTAAACTTAGCCTGCAACAAGGCCATACCCATCAGATCTGGAATTTTGGACCCTTCCTTGTCCACTGACAATGTCACCACCCATTCCATGCCATTGCAGATCTGGTGTTAAGTCGCCTCTCTAGAGAACCTTTGGTATACAGCTCCACCTCACACTTCAGTCAGACTTTTCTACCAGGATACAAGAAGACTGGACCTCACTCACCAAGTGATTAGTGAACCTCATCTATCAAGCACACCCTGTCTGAGATTTGTCCTCACCATTTCCCCTACCTTTAAGCATTGTAAGGCAAAGAGAAAAGAATCTCTGTGTGACAATATACCGTGTGGTTTATGAAGACACACTTTATCTCTTTATTGTAACTGTACAAAATAGGAGGGTGGGCTGGAAAGATGGCTCAGGGGCTAAGAATACTTGCTGTTCTTACAGAGGACCCAGATTCAGTTCTCATAACTCACATGGCAATTCACAACCAACAGTAATTCCAGTTCCAGGAGAGCCAATGCTTGCTTCTTTCCTCTGTAGACATTGCATGCACATGGTACACAAACATACATGCAGACAAAATACCCGTACACATAAAATAAAAACAATAAACAAATCTTTTTAGAAACCAGGCTGGTAAGAGTTGCAGGAGCAGAGAGCTGGAATGGAATGGTATACATAGGGAAGCCTCTGGTCAAACACAAAGAAAAACCTGAATGAAGGGAACAGATTGCACACACGTCTAAGGGAAGAGCCTCCCTGGTTCAGAGAAGAGCAGGGGCTACCAAGTATCTGGGGCAGGAGCCAACCGTGTGGGTCTAAAACAAAGACAAGACCTACCAGTATGATGGGGCAGAGGGAGCAAGAAGAGGGGAATGGCAAGAGATGAGGGAACTAGGGCGTGGAAGAGCCATGTAAAGACTGGTTTTAGGGCCAGCAAGATGGCTCAATGAATAAAGATGCTTGTCAACAGACAATAGAAGCCTAGGGACCTGAGTTTGATCCCTGGAACCCACATAAAGGTAGAAGGAGAGAACTAACTTCATCCACAAAGTTATTCTCTAACCTTCATGGGTGTGAATGCCTATATATGGTGCTCACATGTGGTGTACGCCCCTACAAACACACAATGATAATAATAGTACTAGTTTTAATCAAACTCCAAGTGACAGGAAAACCTTGGAATGTATTGTTCTAAGGTAGGATGTGGTCTGAAGTGATTTCAAAGATCTCTCTAACTAGAGTTATGGGTGGTTGTTGACTGCCATGTGGGTGCTGGGTCTTTTGCAAGAGCACCCAGTGTTCTTAACTGCTGAACCATCTCTCCAGCCCCCTACTCTTTTAATAAAAGCATGATTCACTTTTTAAACATTCAGGCAGAAGAAATGACTTGGTCAAAGGTGAGAAACCATTGCCATTGCACATAGGAATCTACAAGTGTACTGTATGTTGGAAGCTCAAGGTTAGGAATGGCAACCATGAGACCAAAGGCTACATTAAGAGCTACCCATGATGGAGATCCCCATATACCAGGTCCTGAATCTTGGATTTCAGCCAAGATTCCCACTTTCAGCTTGGGAAAGGCAGTAAGTTATCCAGATGTAACATAGGCAGGTCAGCCCTCTTAACAGGACAAATCCACATGCTATTGGACATAACATTTGTCTTAATCAGCTATGATTACTATAACAAAATGCCAGAGACTGGGTGTGTGAAACAGAGGACATTTATTCTCATACTTCTGAAGCTGGGGAATTTAAGGTTAAGGTGCTAGCAGAGGTAGAGTTAGTTCCTGATAAGGCCTTCTACCTTGTGACATAGTTTCAATATATTAATTTGGTGGTAACATAAGCATTGAGCCCATAACTATGTTATTTAAGGAAAACCTTTCATATTATATATGAAAAGTAGAATCATACTGAGAATCCTTTTATTTGGAGCCTGACTCTTCCTATTTATCATAAAGGCTTGGGCTGGTCAACAGCGCTGAACCACAGTCTTCTCATTTGTAAAATCAGTGTAATAACATCCATACACTTCTTGAAATTCTTGTGGGATCCAAAAAAAATAAAGTAGATAAAATTCATTTGTAAACCATAAGTGTACAATTCAAATGAAATTTCTATTTATTTTTTGAATTTTATTGATTCAAGAATCATAAAATGTATTTTGATCATGTTCAGATTCCCTCCCCTCTCTGCACCCTGACCTTAGCCTCCCCCACCCAGACCTCATGCCCTCTAATATTATTTGTCTTTTTTAAAGGACTATCAAGTCTAATCTGTATTTCCAAAGTATTCATGGGTGTGGGTCTATCCTCTGGAGTCCGGTCAATCAACTAGGCATCACACCACTAAGGAAAACTGACTCTCCCTCTCCCATCATTCACCAAATGTCAATAGATCCTCAGCTAGGGCTGGAGATTCTTACCCACCCCCTCCCCATCCATGCTTGGGCCCCTTTCTGACTTGTGTTTGTACAGGTCTTAAGCATGCTGTCATAAGCTCTGTGAGTTCATATGTGCAACTGCCCAGTCCAGCCAACACATGGTTTCCATGTATTCATCTACCACCTCTGGCTCTTACAATCTTTCTGCTCTCTCTTCCACAATGATCCTTGAGCCTTGGGAGGAAAGGGTTTGATATAGGTGCCCCATTTAGGGCTGAGCACTCTGCAGTCCCTTATTCTCCGCACACTGATCATTTGTAAGTCTCTGTGTTGATCACCACCTGCTGCAAGAAGAACATTCTCTGGAGGAAGCTGAGCGATGCACCAATCTGGTTGGGGGAGCCAGCTGGCCTGGAAGTTCTATTTCTTGAATGCATCTTACTACTATATTATAATAAAAACGTTCATAAGACTCCATCTACAGACTCGCTTGTATACACATGTCTTCTCCACGAGATCCTAGAAACTCTTATCCAGCAATGTTATGTCATCACAATGTGTGGAATCTTGTTTTGCATTGACTACACAGGTGCTTGAAAACTTATCACACTGAATCAATAGTACTGGCTATTGACCCTTTTTGTTGCCAAGTTTTACAGTGTGTGTATTGGAAATCACTTACCTCAGAGGATAAGTGTTTAGTTGTAACATCTAGGAAGTACTCAGATACTTTCAGGAAAAGCAAAACATATATTTGTTTGTTTGCCTTTCTGTTTAGAATTTTCTCTCTCCTTTCAGGACATATGTGGGCATCTTGCATGATTAAACAAGATGTTAAAGGACAATTAACATCAAAACAAAATTAGGTCCATTAGAATGAACAAAGAATCCACAGAGCAGTGTGGTAGCATTAAGCACCTGGAATGGCTTAGTAACTGCAGTTAAGGCAATTAGTGCTGAAAGCATCCGTATTTGTCTTTTTTTCTCCCTAATGAATGGTAGTTTTCAGGGAAAGAGGGTCACCGTTTCCTCTCACATGCCAGCATGTCAGGTCTGTGTTTGTTCTAAGTATACATCAATTCAGTCTCCTTAGCCTAAGCAGCTATATAGACAGTGTTTAGGGGAACTTCCCATCCTGAACCCTGAAAGTGTCATCCCATTCAGTTGTAAGCTGCGCTCATTCTTGAGGCAATTGTGCCTTAAAAGCATGGTACATTAATTGTTACAGCATTGCACAATTCCCTTGGAAAAGCATATTACAGCCTCATTAAAACCACATTACTTTATCATGATTTACAGTGAAAAGACTAGGAAATGAATTATTGAGTAACTTCTTATTAACACAAAAGAAGTCTGTCATGCTAAATTATATACTGTAGTTTAAGACATCAATTATAGGCTTCAGAAACCAAGTATACAAAGATACTCTTCAACCCAAATGCCTCCACTCCCCTAGATGGCTCGTAGCCTTCCTGAATGTCAATGTCTGCAGAAGGATGTACTGCCTAGGCAGGCTTGCACAAATTATTTACACAGAAATGAATCTTAGCTGCACAAGTTGTCATAAGAGATAAATAATGTGTGTAGGGCCTGGGATATGTCTATGGAAGGGAGGTACAAGTTGGTTTAACATTTCCAAGTGGGAAATCCATGGAAAGAGAAAAAAGCAAATACCCACAGAGCACCAACGATCTCTGCATACTCAGCAGGCTTACCTCAGTATGCCTGCTCTGCAGATCACTATTATATAGCATGAAACCGAGGCTAAAAGGGTTAAAGAATTAGCTTAAGGGGCTAGAGAGACGGCTCAGCAGTTAAAAGCACTGATTGCTCTTTCAGAGAACTCGGTTTGTTCCTAGCACCCACATGGTGACTAACAATCATCTATAACTCCAGCTCTAGGGAAGCTGACACCCTCTTTTGGCCTCTGCAGGCATTGAACCACATGGGGCACTTACCTATATGCAGACAAAACACTCATTACACATAAATAAGAATAGATCATAAAAATTTAAATATTTTATTTATTTTTATTTTATGTGCATCAGTGTAATGCCTGCATGTATGCAAGTATACCATGTGTGTGCAGTGTTCAAGGAGGTCAGAAGAGGGTGTCAGATCCCCTGGAACTGGAGTGATGGACAGTTGTTAGCTGCCATCTGGGTGCTGGGAACCAAACCTGGGTCCCTCCTCTGCAAAAGCAGTCTGGGTTCTTAACCACTGGGCCATCTGTCCAGTCCCCGTAAGTCATAAAATATCTTTTAAATGAGTTTGCTTAAGTTAGTAAGAGGTACTGTTACTTTTCAGTCCCATTTCTCTCACTTGTTAAACTTCAGCTTCTCCATATAGCTTTCATACCATAATACTTGCTTCTTTTTTTTTTCTAGAACCTGCTGGCCTAGAACTCACTATGTAGACCAGGCTAGGCTTGATCTCACAAAGATCTGCCTCCCAAATGGAATTAAAGGTATGTACCACCATGCCCGACTCGTAATATTCCTATGTCCATCAAACCTGGAAGAAGTATAAAAGATGTCCCTTTAGACACAGAGCCTTAGAAATAAAAGTATTGTGAAAATAAATTGCTTTCTACCTTAATACACAAGCTCTCCTGACCATAGTTTAGCTCAGTGGTAGAGCACTTACTTGCCCAGCATGCACAAGGATCTAGGTTTGATCCGTATCACCACATATACAATTATTTTTAGTAAGTAAGCTGTACCATAAAAGGGACATTTCATAAGGATAAAGCCAGCCCTTCAAGAAGATATACCAATTCTAAATTTTCAGGCACTATTATGCTACTAGTGTGGCTTAGAAATCTAAGAAGCAAAAATTAAAAGATCACAAATGATGAATAGCCAAGTCCATAGTCTAGGAAGGGAGGGTGTGATTTTGAAACAACACCTAGGCAACTGTGCACACAAGCAGATAAAAACAAAAATTAGCAAGGGTCATAAAACAAGTCAAGATGAATTTCAAAGAATTTGAATTCTCCTCTCTTCTAAAGAATGGGGATATTGATATTAACTGCTTTGAAGAATTACTGCGAAAGAAAATTTGGATAATTTACAGAGCATTTTGTTGACCATTTATTTCCCTCATGAAATGCAGTCCTTTCTCTGCTCCTCTGTGGTAGCTCTTTTTTTTTTTTCATTGTAAAGGCAGAAAACAAAGAAAAAAATGTTCAAATAGCTTTGCTCAAGTAGTGTAGCTAAGGAAAGGTCAGGGTCAGGACTTGAATCTAAGTGGGTCTGGTTGACATCTCCCATGTCTGACCTGGGAATGGTTGTTCTCAATCAAGATGATACGTGCATGTTTGGAGCTACTTTAGATTGTCAGCTGAAGGAACACTATCAGCATCTAGTTGATAGAGCCCTGGGATGTTTCCAAAAGTCATGCAATGTTCGTGACAACCCCCCAATAACAGAAAATGACCCAGTTCATGTGTGAGTGGTGCAGGATAGAAAAGTGGTGTTCAGTATGTATTCCCTTCGGTGAAAGAAAAAAACTCAAAAGCCAAGCAAAGCACAGATTTGGAAGTGCTGGCTATTGTTTTAGTATAAGCTATTGACAAGAGGCTTAGGCATCTGCAGGAGAAACATTCCAGTGCCGTTGCCAACATGGATCTCCTTCCGCCAGAGTCCTTGAGGTCAAAGCCAAATTCACTGCTCTCTGTAGTGTCTTGTCTGGAAGATTCTGAACTCCTTTGCCAAATTGCTGGCACTCTACCCCTTATTCTGCTATGTTCTATGAGCCTTAGCTGTAGAGATTCGACTGCAGATGCATCACCTAGTACTGGTCATCTCCCAGGCATGTGTTTTCTGTGCCTGATCAGATGTGCAACTCTGCAGTAGCCTCCATCTGTTGCAAAAAGAAGCTTCTTTGATGAGTGCTGTATGGCATGCTTGTCACTCTTAGGGAGGTCTCTTCTCTATGGTACTGCATTCCCTTCCAAGCAGGTATACACATGCATTCATGTTCAGACTATGTGCATTTCTCATAGAGTTTCTAGGGCATCACTTTTCCCTCCAGGTTTCCTAGCCCCCTGAGATTCACTCATCTCCACTCTTTTTTCCTCCCATCAGACTTCCCTCCTCCCTCCCTCCCTAGTCACAGTGCCCCCATTGTCCCCACCCTCCCCCGAATACCTCTCGACTCCTGCCATCTTTCCTCTCCTGACTTGCCTCCCTCCCCACACTATGGTCCCTTGCATGTCCCTCCCTCCTCTCCTCTCTGCCGATTGCTCCCACTTTTCCCACCTCCCTCAGGTAACATCTGTTCCCCACTATCCCCTTTCAGGTTGTTTCTTTTCCTTTACCTCTATGTATCCTTTGCCTTTACCTGACTCCTGGTGTTACATCAGAATCTATACTGTCACATATAGGGGAGAAATTTCTCGATATGAGTTCTCTCGGCCACTGTCTGTCTGGTGCAAATTTAGACATAAAGACATGAGGAAGCTTATGGCCAAAAATCCAGGGGAAACAACTAAATGACCTGAAGATCTCTTCTAATAAAGAATGGGAGCAGACTTTGGAGAAGTCAACTCAAAGCACACAGACAAAAACTTGACTGATAGCAGAGATAGGTTTATACCAACCAAAAGGTCCTGAGTTACACCTTACAGGGAAGTGAGTTTGCAGACCAGCCATCTGAACCTTGTGGTATATGCCCCCTTGTTCAGGCCTTTTATTTACCCTGTCAGATCTAACAAGAGACAGTGTTAACTGAGACATTTTCATTGCTTAGCAAAACGAAAATGTTCTAGTTCAAGCAAAGATTAGTTGGTGGTGGGCGAGGTGATGGGTATTCAGCGCCATATAATCTTTCAGTTATTTGGGTCAACAGGAGCTCTGCCATCTTCAACATGGTCTTTCAAGGTCTTCCTAGGGACTAATGGTATCCAGCCAGTAGCAGGGAAATCAAGAAAATGGGCCCCACCTGGCTAGGTCAAGCGGGGCACACGCCACTTCTCCCTGCTTTGTGCAGCCAGGGTGCCGTCCCATGCCATTCAGGACTGCCAGGAAGACTGGGGCAGGGGGTCAACTGGATGGAAATGGGTGGGTGCATTGGTGAGAGCAATGGGGCAGTTCTTATTAACAACAGAGAAAAGTGTTCCAGAGTTATCGTGGTGCTTGTTACATTTGGCACTGGAAAATTTAGAAACTCTATTACTTAGAACCTTGCTGTATAACGCATATAAAAGCAGAGTGTTTTCTTCAAAGCGGCTTTGGAATAGGACAAAATTAGGTTCCTATATATCTTTTGCTTCTCAGAGTCCACCCCAGGCTTAGGTGATCCTAAGTTCAGTGGTTAACAGTTTGCCTTGAGGCCAACAGACCTGGTTAACTGGTCAAATGACAATTTTGCTATTTGTTAGCTGTGGGATCCTGCTTTATTTTTCTAGGCCTCATTAACCCTATATATAAAATGAAGATTATTCCCTATACCATCCAGTTGTTGGGAAAATTAAATGAATTGTATTATATAACTTGATTACTACCTACCTGTCATATTTCAGAGAAATCAATAATTATCGATAGTGTGTTAGTTTGGTTCTTAAGGACTTTGGTTTCTGCCCCTCCAAGGAGGAAAAGCTGAAAACCTGCGCTGGATTTACACAAACCCCTCAAGTCAACCAAAGGCATGGCCTACACCAGTAAAACAATAAAAGCATTCCCAACATTTCAACCAGCTCCTCTTGCTGATGCCCAGGCAGCCTGGAGCTAGAGTTATTGTTGGAAAGTTCATTTGGGTTCTCAGACCCCACCCCAAATGGCCTTGCGAGCAGTCTGATGCTTCTCATTAATAACGCAGCCAGACAGCACTTTGTGAGCCTTTCTCTTTTATTCTGAAATTCCTAGCTCCTCTCCACTCTCTTCACTTTCAAATGAAGTATGTTTTTGACAGATAAAAGAGAATATGTGGTGTGCTTTCTAAAAGGGCAACATCTTGGTTAAATCATGACAGAAAGCAAAAATCAGGAAGGAAATGGGGAAAAAACTGCTAAAAGTAGGGATATGGATTTGTTTGGGTTTTTTTAACACAATGAATATCTTTGTTCATTATTGTTAATTATTTTGGTTCTTGAGACAGAGCCTCACTATGTAGCCATGGCTTGTTTTTAATTATTTTACTTTATTTGCTTTTCTATGTGTGGAAGTATTTTGCCTGCATGTATATAAGTGCACCCATGTTATGTAATGCCCATGGGGGCCAGAAGTGGGTGTCAAATCCCCTGGAAATGGAGTTACAGACAGGTCTTAGCTGCCATGTGGGAACTGGGAACCGAAGAAGCTACTCTGGAAGAGCAGCTAGTGTTTTTAACCACTGAGCCATCTCTCCAGCCCCTGACAATGACTGTCTTTGTATTGACTAACATCAGGACCAGAGAATCCTTAGCAGGCATTTCAAGTTGATATTGTATAGTAGTAGCTCCTTCTTATCCATGGGTGATATCTTACAAGACACTTGTAGATGCTTGAATCTGCAGATAATACCAAAACATATATATGTTGGGTTTTTATACACACATGCCTATGATGTGATCTAACTTATAAATTAGACACACACAGTAATGCATGAATGACAACAAGTAATAATAAAATAGAACAATTATAGAACAGTGTGTTATTATCAAAGTTATATAAATGCACTGGCTCTCACATTGAACTCACTTCTCTTGTGACAATGTGAGATGATGTTTAGGGGACACTTCTCTTTGGTGCATATGAACTGCCTGCATCACTACCGCTACTCTTATACTTTGGAACCATTATATGTAAAATAAAGGCTACATGAACACAATCACTGTGACACCATGACATCCTGAAAACCAAAAGGACTACTTAGTGACTAACAGATAGGTAGTCTATACAATGTGGACAAAATGATGATACACATACTGAAGTGGGCTGGACCAAGATGATGTGAGATTTCATCACCCTACTCAGAATAGAACAAAACTGGAAACTTGTGAGTTGTTTACTTCTGGAATTTTCTGATTAATGCTTTCAGACCACAGACAAATGAAACCACAGATAATGAAACCATGAATATGGGCAAAATACTGAACATGACTTTAGAGTAATCTCATTTTCCTCAACTACAAATATGAGTGAGCAATTCCCAGAACCGCCCCCACAACCCCCCCACAAACATTTCCATTGCCTATATAAATGCCTAAGTATATGAATAGGCGTATATGTGTATAAACACATTTTCCTTCTTCCGTTTCTTCACTGAAAATACACTGAGGGTACTTTCACAGTTTCGAAGTTGTAAATCATGTTACGGTGAATGTGGAAGAACAGATGTCTATTCAGGGTAGTGATTTCCACTTCTTTTGAGTGTATAAGCAGGTGTGAGATTCCTGAATCATATTACGTGGGAATGACTTTTCCAATATGAATATAAAATAGACTAACAACTTTTACCTAACATTGCAACCCCCAAATTACTGTTTATAATGTAAACAAGCTTACTGAGCCAGGTCTTCTTCTTATGACCTGGGCACATGACCTTAATCCTTCAAGACCCTTCCTTGCCTTCCAAGGAAGGCGTAGATGAATGTGTATATGCTTTTGTTTGTTTCTTTTTATGAAACAGGGTTTTTCAGTGGTACCAGTTGTCCTGGAACTACTACGTAGACCAAACTGCCTTCTGCTGAGATTAAAGGAGTGGGCCACCACATAGGCCTGAGCGTATATATGTTTTACAGAATAAGGCATTGCAAACAGTGCTGCTAATCTCACTGAAAGCTATGAGAGAAATTAAGAATTCTGTGTGATATTCTAGGTCTAGGAGTCAAAGGGAAAAATTCCTCTCTGATAAGGGTAGGTCTGTTTTACTGCCCCATTTCATGCTGGAAATATTGTTTCAGTAAAGAATGAGCAAAACCCTGGCTGAAGAACACAGTTGCAGAATTCTAAAAGGAACATGTTCTTGGCAGTTCAGATCTGCTCTTGGCCTTAAAATGAATGCTGAGAGTCAGGCTGTTTCTTTCTTTTTAAATAAAAGCATTCGTTTTAGCATAACCATTGTGTGGCTTAGAAATGGCACACTTTCACTTTTTGGGGAGCACCCATACTGTTTTCCACAATGGCTCTGTCAATACACATTTCCAGTGGCAAGGTATTTGTGTTAGCAGTTGTTATTGTTACACTTGGGATTTAGAATAGCTCCCAAGGCCCCTGTGTTGAAGGCTTGGTACACTGGTAGCACCTTTGGGAGTTGGAACCTTTAGGGAATAGGCTGTGGGATGAAAATCTCCAAAACCATAGACCAAAATAAACCTTTAAATTGATTTATTTCAGCTATTTGTTATAGCAATGAGTCCTGATCTCTTGCTAATAGCCACCCTAACACATGTAAGATGGCATCCCACTGTCATTTTGAGTTGGATTTCCTTAATAATTGATGATTTTGAGTACCTTTTCAAATACCCATCATCCATTTGCATTCTTAGTGTAATATAATCTGGGTCAAATTTCCTCTAGCAGTCTTCTTTCTGCTAGAATTCCTTGAACAATTTAGAGTCTTCTCTTTGGAATTTTGAATCTGTAGGTCACTTTTGATTATATAATCAACTTCACAATATTAATTTTGTCAATCCATACACATAGAAACTCTTTCCATCTTACAGTGTCTTCATCAATTCATCCTTCAATGTCTTTTAAAACTCCATTGTAGAAGTCTTCTACTTCCTTGGCTAGATTTGTTCCCAAGTAGTTTTCTTTGAAGCTATTGTAAATGGGATTTTTTTCCTATTTTCTTTCTTGGAAAACTGGGTATTGGTTTATAAGGAAAACTACAGATTTTTCTATGTGAATTTTGTAGCCTATTACTTTACTGATATGTTTATCAGGTCTAAGCATTTTCTGGTGGAGTCTTTAGGGTCTTTCAAGTATAGGATCATGTTGTCTTCAAATACAGATAATTTGATTTCTTTTCCTATTTATAGACTTTTTATTTCTTTCTCTTGTATTATAGCTCTAGCTAAGGCTTCAAGCACTATATTGAATAATATTAGAGAGAGAGAAATAAAAAACCTGTTTCATTCCTGATTTTAGAGGAAGTGCTTTCAGTTTTTCCCAATTTACTATAATGTTTGCTGTACCAGTTTACTATAATGTTTACTGTATGTCTGTCATATATTGCTTCCATCAGGTTGAAGTATGCCCCCTTCTAATCCTAGTTTTCTCAGGCTTTCAACATCATGAAGGGATGTTGAAGTCTGTTAAAGGGTTATTTCATCTATTGAGTTGATCCTGTGATTTCTGACATTAAGTTTAATTGTATGTTGTATTGCATTTGTTGATTTGTGTATGTTATCCCATTCTTACATCTCTGGGATGACACTAATTTGATTATGGTGCATGATCTCCTCAACATGTTCTCAAGTTCAAATTGGAGGTATTTTGTTGAGAATGTTCACATCTAAACCCATCAAGGCAACTAGTTACAGTTTCTTTTTCTGTTATGGGGACAACGCTGACTTTTAGAATGAGTTTGGTGTTGTTTCTTCTCTTTCTACTCAAGGAGTAGGCTGAGAAGCACTGTTGTTAGCTTTTCTTTGAAGATTTGCTAGAATTCAGCACTGAACCTATCTCGTCCTGGCCTTTTCATTGTTGAGGGACACTTTGTTACTGCTTCTTGTATGACTTTTCCTGAGGAGATGTAAACAAATGTATCCATCTCAAGGCACCAATGACAGACCAAAGAAATGATTCCACTCAGGTCTAGCTTGACCTGAACCAGTGGTTACTTACAAGAGCATGGGTAAGCGTGGATGGTGGCTGCATCAGTAAAAAAGCTCATCCCTGTATCACGAAAACTGTAACCCTGGAGCTCCCTGAACAACTTGCAGGCAGCTCAACTGACCAGAGTCTCCTCTCCATGGCAATTATTTACTACTTTTATTATCTTGGGGAGGGACCTTGTGAATCTTATATATTTAAGAAACTTTTCACCTTGTAGGTTTCATTGGTTTCTTGAGTCTTCTGAGCCTCCCTCCTCCCTTAAGAGCAGATGTTTCCATTCAGAAGAATAGCTGCACAACAGCCACTTCTTTTGGCTGCTACAACCTTTCTACCTTCCCCCCATGTTTCCTCAGACTTGCAGGGGGTGATATAAATATCTGATTCTTTTCTTCCATTTATGGTTGAGCATTGGTCCACTATGCCAGAGCAAGTGTTATGTAGTCTCAGAAACTTTGACCAGTTATAAATCTCTACAGTATACCACTTCTTATTATTATAAAAAAGAAGTTTCCTTCTATTCCCAATAGAAGCGAAAGGCATCAATAGTATATGGGTATGAACCCAAATGGTTAGAGGCCAATTTGACAGATGTATCACATCCATTTAACAAAACTGTAGGCACTTCCACGCTGAGGTCTATGACCTCCCCACAGCCAAGGGCTTTTGTCCTGGCTTACAGTACCAAATGTGAATCCCCTACTATAGAGTGGGCCTTAAATACAACCAGAAAACAGTTGCTTGTACCCACAGTAGTCATGCCACCACTGTGCCAGCAGGCACATCTTGTCTGTCATGTTGATAGGGTGGTACACAGGGTACATAGCCAAGTAGGACTGTTGATGACAACTCTCTCTCTCTCTCTCTCTCTCTCTCTCTCTCTCTCTCTCTCTCTCTCTCTCTCTCTCTCTCACACTATGAAACC
>NW_008336313.1:4963723-5022596 GCF_000622305.1 Nannospalax galili | reverse complement strand
CTCATACTGCCTTTTACATGTCCAATACCCAAAGTAATACCTGTCTCTTCTTGAGTACCTGATATTTATACTCTGATATTTTATAGGAACCGCACATAGTAAAAACAAAGTGTTGTAATACCTCATATGAACTAGTCCAATGGGAACTGATTTCCCTCGTATTGCCTTAGAGTGTGTGACCTTGATCTCCAGGAAGGATGGGTAGTTATACTGCTCAGTTTCTCTGCTTCCACAGAGCTCAGACTGATCCCATCCATCCCCATGCCGCACAGCCTCTTGAGTCAGACTGTGAGATGTTCTATCATTGCTTATTTAAAAGTCTTCCTCAATTCAAATAGTTCATACATTGAGTATTCCCTGGTTGTCATAGTAGTTTATGCTGGGCCATTATTAAGACCCCCGTCTGCATGCTGAATCATGAATTTTTCCCTCTTCCTTTATATTAAAGGTTATCATACCTGAAGGGCGTATTTTCCATCCCTTCTACCTCACTTTTTCCCTCTTCACTGTCTAATTCCCGTGAATTCCAAGTTTTTGAATCCCAGAAAGGCTCTTCAGTGCATATCTAATTTGTATAATCTTCTCCCTGCATTTTTCCACAGCAAGCCAACGTCTCCATCTCATCTTCCCTTTTCCCTCATCTCCTGCTAAATCAGAGGCTAATATACAGGACAGCCTTCTCACATCTTTTCTCCATTGTAACTCTTCCCTTACATAGACAAATTCATTCTGAATAGACAGCTTGGCCTCAGTTGCATGTTTTATTGCTCACAGCAAAGGCCATGCAACTGCTGCCACAGCCTACTTACAACACTGCTTGCAGGGACTGCAATGTTTTCTCTAGTCGATAACGCTCTTTGGAGGTCACCCCATTCATCAAGGAGGCTTGTTACCCGCATCTTCCCTTTTCCCTCATCTCCTGCTAAATCAGAGGCTAATATACAGGACCGCCTTCTCACATCTTTTCTCCATTATAACTCTTCCCTTACATAGACAAATTCATTCTGAATAGACAGCTCGGCCTCAGTTGCATGTTTTATTGCTCACAGCAAAGGCCATGCAACTGCTGCCACAGCCTACTTACAACACTGCTTGCAGGGACTGCAATGTTTTCTCTAGTCGATAACGCTCTTTGGAGGTCACCCCATTCATCAAGGAGGCTTGTTACCCGGAAGAGGATACCCATCCTGGAATTCCCTCTGAGGATGCCTCACTCCCTGAAGACTTGGCCTTGGCTTCATCTCCTATCACCCATCTCAGGGAACATGTAACCACCACTTCAGCAAAGGGGCACACCATCACATACCACACAGGGAAATCCACAGCCTACTTACAACACTGCTTGCAGGGACTGCAATGTTTTCTCTAGTCAATACGCTCTTTGGAGGTCACCCCATTCATCAAGGAGGCTTGTTACCCAGAAGAGGATACCCATCCTGGAATTCCCTCTGAGGATGCCTCACTCCCTGAAGACTTGGCCTTGGCTTCATCTCCTATCACCCATCTCAGGGAACATGCAACCACCACTTCAGCAAAGGGGCACACCATCACATACCACACAGGGAAACGTAGCCATATCTGATTACCCCTGGGAATGCTCCAACCTCACATGGAACAGCTTCAGCTGTAGGACATAGTCCCCATTACAAGAGCCAGGAAATTGTCCCTCTCTCACTCATCTTCAGCTTGCTCAGTCCTTGTTTGTGCATTAATTGTGTTGCATGACTTTTCCAGAGGAGATATCAAAACTGTCTTTTCACTTCAGATATGGCACTGATGGCAGAGCAAAGAAACAATTCTACCCAAGTCTTGCTTAATTGACTAATGAGTTTGCTGCAGTTATTTACAGGAGCATAGGTGAGGAGTTACTTATAGAAGCATGGGTGGCACAAAGGCAGTTGCGTCATCCAAAAGCCCGCCCAGAATGATTGATGGCTCCCAAAAGCCCTACCCCTGAGTTCCCTGCACATCTTGCAGGTGATTCAGGTGGATAGAGAGTTTCTTCCCCCCAGAAATTGTTGACTACTTGTATAATCTTGGGAAGCTGGCTTTGTAAACTTCAGGAGTTTCCTAAACCTTAGAAGTTTCCTTGACTTCTTGAACCTTAAAAGTTTTGTTTGCTTCCTGTATCTTATGAGCCTTCCTCATCCTTCTAGAAGGGAATATTTCAACATGAAGAAATGGGTTCACAACTGCTTAATCTCAGTACCTGTTATGGATCTGTTTAAATTGTCTATGTCCTCTTGATTTAATTTTGGTAGGTCATGTGTGCCCCAGAAGTTATTCATTTTGTCTAGATTTTCTAGTCTTTTAATATAAGTTTTCAAAGTATTCTCCAATGTTCATCTAAATTTCACTGAAGTCTGGGTTAACATCCTCCTTTTGCCTCTAATTTTATTAATTTGGTTCTTTTTCGCTGAGGACATAGGAGATGGCCAGCAGAAATAACTATAACCAATGAAAGACATTTTTTTTTTTTTTTTTTTTCAAGGAACCAGTTCTTTGTTCCCATCTATGTATTATTCTTTTGGTCTCTACTTCATTAATTTCTTCTTTGATCTTCATTATTTCTTGTCATGTATTGCTTTGGGGTTTGACTTTTTCATGTTTTTCTTTTTTTTTAAAATTTTATTTATTATTTTTATTTTATGTGTATATGTGTATTGCCTGCATGCAGGTAAGTGCACCCATGTTGTGCAATGCCCACTGAGGACAGAAGAGGCCATCAGATCCCCTGGAACTGGAGTTACGGACAGTTGTTAGCTGCCATTTGGGTGCTGGGATTTGATCCTGGGTCTTCTGCAAGAACAACCAGTGTTCTTAACTGCTGAGCCATCTCTCCAGCCCTTTTCTTGTTTATCTAACACTTGAGTTGCATCATTAGTTTATTTATTTGAAATTTCTCTAATTTTTTAATGCAAGCACTCATATCTATAAATTTCCTCTTAGAATTGCCCAAGTTATATCACAAAGGTTCTTGAAAATTGTGTTTGCATTTCTGGGGGAAGACAGGGTCTCACTATGTAGCCCCAGCTAGTCTGGAACTTGCTATGTAGACCATCCCAGGCTGGCCTCAATCTTACAGCAATTAACCTGCTTCTGCCTCCTGAGTGCTAGGATCAAAGGTGTGCACCACCATGCCTGGCAGCATTTTAATTTGATTCTTGGAATTTTTCATTTCCTCCCTGATTTCTTCAATAAGCTACTGACCACCCAAAAATGTATTGTTCAGTCTTCAAGTATTTGTGTAATTTCTGTACTTTCTCTTGCTATCAATATTTAGTTTTACTCTAGTATGATCTGATAAAACAAAAGAAATTAATTTAATTCTTTTGTATCTATGACCTAGATTGTATCTATTTTAGAAGTGGTTCCATGGGCTATCAAGAATATGTATTATTCCATGTCTGTTAAATGAAATATTCTGTTCATATCTGTAAAGTTCATTTCAGCTATGGTATAGCATAACTCTGCAGCTTTTTTGCTGATTTTCAGTTTGTGATTTTTAGATGAGAGTTAGGTCTAGAAGTCACCCATTATTATTGTGTCAGAAATTATCTGAGCTTTTCGTGCCCATTAGATTTTATGCCACAATATTTGGTACATATATATTTATTATATATTTACAATTGTTATGTCTTTTGATGAATGTAAGGGCCCTCTTTATCTTCTGACTAATTTTCATTTGAGGTTTACTTTACCAGATACCAGAATAGCTGTCATTTATATTTTCAGCTGCTGTTGGCTTAATAGGTTGATTCTCTCCTTCTATGGCTGTCTTTCCCAATGAGATATAGTTCTTGGAGACAACAAAGAGTGGAATGCTATTTTTTAATCCACTCAGCTAGTCAATATCTCTTTATTGGTGACTTGAGGCTATTTACTTTTAAGATTATTGCTGAGAGAGGTTTGCTGATTCTTGTAATCGTGTTGGTTACTTACTTTTCTGCTTGGTTTCATTTTTTTTAATCTTTTCTCCTGTTCTTATTAAAGGTTTATTAAATATCATAGGCTGCATTAAATATCATGGATTCCTTTCTAGCTCTCCTTTGTTCATATGTCGGTCTCACTAAATTTACTCTTTCCTGTGTTTTTTTGATTGACACTCTACCTTCCTTCTCTCTGTATTGCCTTCCTTTAAGTATCTTCCACAATGCTGGCTGGTGGTCATGAATTGCCTTAGTTTGTCTTGGCTTGGAAATGTCTTTATCTGCCAATGTTTAAAGATAACTTTGTGGGATAGAATAACAATCATGGTTGGCAGTTATTTTCTTTCAGAGCTTGATATATATCACTGCATGTTTTATTGACTTTTAGAGCTGTAAGTGGAAAGTTTTATGTAATTATGGCATGTCTTTGATGTCAATTGGTGTTTTTCCTTTACAGCGCTTAATATTGTTTCTTTGTTTTATATTTTTGACATCATGATTATGTCATGGAGTGGTTCTTCTCTGGTTACAACTATCTGAGGTTCTAAATGCCTCTTAGATATGTGGTGATGCTCACTGTTTTTCCTTTGCTGATGTTTAAATGAAGTATTTCACCAGCTCGTGCTCCCTCCCTGGTATTCTGCTTGGTTGAGTCTGTTGGCGATGCTTTCCATTGTGCTTTGACCCCCTTGATTCATTGAGTTGTTTCATTCCACCATTTCTATTTGTTGTGGGTACTTTTCCAAAAATCTTAATTTCCATTTCATTGGCTCCTTCACCCACGTTGCTGATTGCTTTCCCTATTCATTTTGCTGGCTTTCTCCACTATGAGGCTTCCTTCTCCAGATTTGGATTTTTTTTTTTAATTCTCTTTGGGGACTTTGATCATTTTTGCTAATAAACTTTTGAGATCTTCATCTAGTACTTTGCCCATTTAGATATCTTTGAATTCATTAGTTTAGGAATTATGGTCTTTTGGAAGCAATGTATTTCCTTTCTTTTTATGTTTCTTGCATTTCTCTGTTGCAATTTACATATCTGTTGGCTTGAGTTTCTCTTCCAGTTTTATTTAGGAATCTTCATAGTGAACAACTACTCTGGGTCTCAATCCCCAGTACCACTCAGAAAAGAGAATACAAAATACTGTACCAGAAACAACACCATGCTGTATAAGATATATAAATATAATTAAAATTAATTAGCATCCACTAATGTATCACCAATTATCATAAACACAAAATGTCAAAGTTAATAGAGAGTGTACTATAAAATTAAGGATTATTTAGAGCAAATATGGAAATGGTAATGGTTCAGATAAATGAAGCAGGCAGAGATAGGGGAGAAATAGTGAAGCAAGAATATAGTAAAAAAGAAAAAAGAAGGGGCGGGGGAGATGGCTCAGTGGTTAGGAGCACATACTTCTCTTGCAAAGGACCTGGGTTTGGTTCCCAGTTACCCACATCAGGCAGCTCACAGCTACCTGTTACTTCAGCTCCAGGGCATCTGATGACCTCATCTAGTCTCTGGAGACACCCGCACACATGTGGTACACAGGTAAGAAGGTACACATACATCCACATAAATAAAAATAAGTTTTTTAACAAAGAAAAAGGAGTGTAAAATAGTATATGAAGAGGAAGAGAAAATGCAAGAATTAGAAAAAATTAAAATGAAGAAAGACTTTACAGTGGTGACAAAATTTGTAACCAGATTCAGTAAATGAAAGAAGAGAAATTAAAAAAATAAAAACATAAAAGCTTTTCAAAACACTAAGACAAAGTCAGAATGCTACTTCAGTATAGTAGAAAGAAAAGAGAAATACAAGAAGCCAAGGAGGAGGGAGAGGAAGAGGAGGGGGGAGGGGGAGATGAGGAGGAAGAGGAAGGAGGATGCAGAGGAGGACGCAGAGGAGGAAGAGGAGGAGGGATGGGGAGGAGGAAGATGAAGAGGATGAAGAGGAAGGGAAAGGAAGAGGAAGGAGGGAAGGGGAGGAGGAGGAAGAGAAGGGAGGGGAGGAGCAGGAGGGGGGAGGAAGAGGAGGAGGAGGAAGAGGAAGAGGGTGAAAAGGAGGGGGAGTAAGAGGAAGAAGGAGAGAGGAGGAGGAAGAGGATGTTGGGGAGGAAGAGGAAGAGGAGGGGGAAGAGGTGGAGGGTGAGGAAGAGGAGGAAGGGGAGGGAGAGGAGGAGAAAGAGGAGGAGGGTGAGGAGGAGGAGGGTGAGGAAGGGGAGGGAGAGGAGAAGGAAGAGGAGAGGAGGAGGAAGAGGAGGAAGGGGGAAGAAGAGGAGGAAGAAGAGGAAAAGAAAAGAGAAAAGAAAAGGAGGGAGCAAGCAAGGGAAGAAGGAAGGAAGGTCCCCACCTTACCAAATGGAACCAAAGAGGGGGAGGTGCCAAGAGAGCCTTGCGAAGACCAGGTATCATGCAAAAGCTAGGAACTGGACATGAGGCTTGTGAGAGCTGTGGGTGGGTCCCCTGGTAGGACCGCCAGTCTTTTCACCTCCTGTCTTCTCTTTTGGATGAGGCTTCTGCTTCTCCTCCACCCGCCCTACAGCGCCAAGGCTAGAGCTGTGTTGAGTCTGGCTTTCTTCTTTCTCCTCTTTTGCCTTTTCTGCGTCTCTGTGCTTTTCAGCTATCCCATCATTCCTTTTGCAGATGTCTGCGGCTCCTCCTCTCATGCTCTTTGGGGTAGACTCTGTTTTTTCTTTTCTTAAAATTTTTAAAATGAGGAGGCTGGAGAGATGGCTCAGCTGTTAAGAACACTTGCTGTTCTTGCAGAAGACCCAGGTTCAAATCCCAGCACCCACATGGCAGCTAACAACTGTCCATAATGCCAGTTCCAGGGAATCCGACAGCCTCTTCTGTCCTCCGCAGGCATTGCACAACATGGTGCACTTACATACATGCAGGCCTAACACTCATACATATAAGATAAAAATAATAAATAAAATTTTTTTTTAATTTTTAAATTATAACTTATTTTTTTATCTGTATGAGTGTTTTGCATGAATTGTAAGTGCACCACATGTGTGCAATGCCCAAATAGGCCAGAAGAAGGCATAAGATCTCCTAGAACTGGAGTTAAATTCAGTTGTTAGCTGCTATGTGGGTATGGGGAACCAAACCCGAGTCCTTTGAAAAAGTACCCAATGCTCTTAACCGCTGAGCCATCTCTCCAGCCCTGAGTCTACTTTTTTCATCCTGACAAAATCCTTCACCAGGTCACATGGAGGCAACTTCTAGCCTGCTGTCTTACTGGAAAGTAGTTTTGCCTTTTATTAACTGTAAGATGTTGGGATTAATAGTGGCTGATTATGATAATAAATTTACTTAGTATTTGCTCTATGCCAAATATTATGCCGTGTGTGTTACCTACTTAATATTTGCGACAACTTCATGTAACACGGGTGGTTATACCCTGTTTACAGAAGAGTCTGGGTTTTGCAGACCTGAACGATAGCTCAATTACACAGAGACAGAGTATCAACTCTGAAACTTCTCTTCAGTATTAAGAGTTGCAGTCTGTTGTAAGGGAGTGCTTGGAAGTCAACTTAAGTTCAAGTTTGCATAACAAACACATTAAGTTAGAACATTACAGATTAATAAAAATAGAAAAAAATCTACAGCTGCTTTGATTCACATATATGAAGACAGAGAAAACATCAAATGCCCATGTTGAAAACTGAAGTGGTGTCTTAGAGGTACTGGTGAGTAGGATATAGCCCTTTCACAGTGTGGCAGTGAATTCCTAATCTCAATGGACAACACAGTGGCTCTCTGAGCCTTCCCAAGATATGTGTGATGGAGCTTCTGTCCCCAGAGGGGAAAAAAAGAACCAAGAACATATGAAGATTGTTCTTCCTACAGAATCAGTAAAGGGAAAAATCATAAAGTCAGTTGAAATAAGTCATCTGTGATTAATCATCAACGAGTAAAATGCAAATTCCCAAAATAATTAGACCAACTTAATGGGCCCAGGGAAGCCATAGTCTCTCCTCTTCATCTGTTAGTCATAAATGCAGTCATGGGAGCCTCCGGGGCTGTAGTGAGGGCCCGAGACATGCTGCAGTGTTTACATTTTCTATTTTAATATTTGGCAAAATAAAATAAAATAAAAAGTCATGGGATGTGAGCACTCAGCCTTTATAGACTCTTAGCACTTTTTTATAGTTCCTGTCCCCCAGTTTAAACAGAGCCATCAGGAGGGAGCTGTCGACAAGATGACAAGCTTGCCAAATCCATGCCCAGTGTCTACCCTGGAGCCAGCTAGCCCACCCCAAACTAGCTCTCCATTCTGGCTTCCTGTGGCATCCAGCCCTTTCCCATGTGCTTTGAGGCCCTTTCTTAAATGCGTGTCTCCACTCTTCCTCGTGACGTTTCTCTTCCCAATTGGGCTGCCCTATGCAATCATGCATGCTGAAGATTTTGTAACTGTTATGTACTGCATATTGGATAAAAACAACTCTCACTTCTTAAACATTTCCTGAGTTCCCAGCCTTGTGCTGAGCATTTTATATATTCCACTTAATTTAATCTTCAAACAAGGCTATGAGACTCTATTATCTCCATCTTTCAGATGGGAGACAGAGAAATAGGGAGGTTTAATAACCTGAAGTCAAAGACCAGCCATTTACACATAAGCTTTTAGAACTCTGAAATCCTTAGCTATGATAACACATTACTGGTAATAGGTAATGATTCTGAGAATACAATGAACAGTCCTTGTTAGAACCTTAGTTATTGTTTGAATAGTTTTCTATCCAAAGAATATTCTACCATAATAAGCAAAGGCAAGTTCTGCAGATTAGTCATGGTAGCCTCAAGGTGTTGACCACCTGTGCCAGGCAATATTTTGGACTTTTGATGTCAGTGTGCTCCCTACCTTTCAGAAGTATTTTGTGCCAGAGAAACTGAAACCTAGAAATTACATTTCCCAGAACTCCTTGTCAGCAGAGCTCTGATCTGCCAATGAGGTATTATTCATATGAAGTTTGGAAGATGAGCAAGAGATGATGTTTTTCGGGAAACAGCTGATGGTTTACAGGTGTCCTTCTTGGGCTGTTCCACTGAGAACTGCTGGATACTGGAATCCTGGCAGCAGCTCTACTGGGATTCCTCTACCTACATATTCCTTAGAGTGAGCCTCAGTCTTGCCAATCTTTGATCTTGGTGTTTCCAATCATATGTGACTCCTTACCACCTTATACTAAACTTACTTTCATCCTGAAATATCTGACCAGCTCACTACCCGATACAATAACCCATTAACAAAAGACATTCTTCCCACCTGACTTTCTGTGCTCAGCCCTGGTGGTTGAATACGATTGATACAATTTGCGAGAATAGATTTAGCTGAACCAAAGAAACAATATTCCAATTCCCTTCCTGCAATCATATTGGTTCAGAGAAAGGTACATACCCCTTTGAAAACATTTTCAAAGTCTTCAGGGAAAGACCACATGAGAACTTGCCAACTTGTGGTTCTGAGAACCACATGAGATACTTGCCATTCTTACTGGATAAGAGTTAGAAGAGGGGCTGGAAAGATGGCTCAGTGGTTATGAACACTGGCTGCTCTTACAGAGGACCCAAGTTTGAGTCTCAGCATTCACACGACAGTTAACAACTGCCCATAACTCCAGTTCAAGGAGATCTGATGCCCTCTTCTGGCCTCCATAGGCATTGCACCACGCATTGTGTATTTACATACAGGTAATACACTCATACACGTAAACAAAAAGAAAAAGGAAGAGTGTCATTGTGGAAGCTATCATACCATTTTGTGTTTTAATAGAAAACCTTCCTGTGAATGAAGCAAACGTTTAGAAGGAAAAGCCAGAAATGGGTGAGGAAGAAAAAAAAAAAAATCTCGATCACATTCTCTAAACCCTTGATCAAGGTACATCTTTAAGTGTTAACTCATTACTAAAAAATCCTCTTTAAGAAAATTTCAATTAGGATTTGTATTATTGATAATGTAAAACTAATATTAGAAAGAGAAATCGAGAGATGGCTTGGCAGTTAAGAGCACTGGCTGTTATTGCAGAGGACCGGGGTTCAGTTCCTGGCAGCTAACAACCATCTGCAGCTCCAGTTCCAGGAGATCTGATACCCTCTTCTAGCCTCCACAGGCATTGTACCACACATTGTGCATTTACATACTTGCAGAAGAAACATTCATACACATAAAGTAAAAATAATAAAGAAAATATTTTAAAATTTATTTTTAATTTTATTTTGTGTGTATGAGTGTATTGCCTGCATATATTTTAAGTGCACCTATGCCATGACCTCCCAGAGGTAAGAAGAGGGCATCAGATCCCCTGGAACTGGAGTTACAGATGGTTGTTAGCTGCCACATGGGTGCTGAGAATCAAACCTGGGTCCTCTGCAAGAGTGGCCAGTGCTCTTAACCACTGAGTCATCACTCCAGCCCCTAAAAATAATTTTTAAAGACAAAATCAGCAAAATTTCACCAAAGATGTCTAAGAAACACAATTTGTTACTTAAAGGAATGGGCTTCATTTATCTGCATAATTCACATGTTATTTAACCCCCTGTGATGTCAGATTGGAAGGGCATGGCAGTACTTTTCTGCCCAACTAGGGAAAGCTAAATGATAATCATTCCTTCATTCAGTCAATGGGAAGCCTTCTGAAAGGCACCCAGGGAACACAAGAAGATGGGGTCTCTGTAAAGTGGAGGGGGAAAGTGCCTCTATCTCCTTTTCAAGTGTCTAATCTAGCCAGAGCCCTGCATATCTGGGTGGGTAATAAAAATCAATGAAAGAGCTCTTACCAATGTGGAACATGGAAAAATCATATTATTATATTTTATGCACTTACTGCTCTCACTTGCCCCCAAGGACAGGGACTAGATGTATTCAGCCTCGTGACCCCAGTGCCTAACTCATCCTTTGCTAAGTTTGACCAGGCAGTATGGTGAAGTAGTTAAGTAAAAGGGTCCAGGCTTGACTCCTGATTTCTGCCCTTCCTTACATGGAATTTCAGGCAAGCTCTATGTACACAGAATTTCTTATCCTTGTATCAGGAATCTCAGATTCATGTGTCTCTAGTTGTTAAGAGGTTACATGAAACTTACATGGAAAGTGGAGTGACCAGTGCCTGGCACAAAGGGCTGTGCTACAAGCTAGAAATTATTACTGACTGCATTTGAGAAACTCAAGGTTAAACTCAGACTTTTAAAATTCCAGCCCAAATCTCAGAGTCAAGGTATACTCAGTCAGTCATGATTACAACCAGTGACTTACACAGGGCATGGTGTGATGGACAGACATGGTTTATCCTCAGCACCTCTAGTCAGCCCCAGGGTGGGCAGCAGCCTCCTAATAAATGTTTGCACTTTGTCACAGGATGTTAGGCCACAGGTCTCTTCTCAGTGCAGTCAGACAGCAGTAGACAGCAGCTCTTATTTGCTTGAGCTAGAGTAAGAGAGCACCTCAAACCGGGTGACTTCAAGCAACAGAAATGATTCCCTCGCAGCTCTAGAAGCCACAAATCCAGCAGTAAGCCATTGTTAGGGATGGGGTCCCTGTAGACCCACAGAGGGGGAACCCTTTCTAGCCTCTTCTAGTCTCTCAAGACTTCAGGTGGCAGCATCACTCCAATCCCCGTTTCCACCACACAGCCTTCTCAGTGTATCAGGGTCATTTCATTTTTGGACTATTCTAAGGACACTTGTTTTGGGGATCACCAGGATAATTTTCCAGATGATTTCTTACCAAGTTTCATACCAAGGTCCTCTAATTTATTATATTTTCAAGCACTTTTTTTTCAAATAGGGTCATCTTCACAGTGTCCAAGAGGCCATACCTTTCAAAGGAGCCACCATCACACTTACTAAAAAGGCATCACCTCGGCATACATGACCCCATTCAAGGCAGAGATAGTGGGGTCTCCTGGGTCTACTGAAGTAGGGGAGCAGGTTCCCGTTGTCATGGGGAAGGTGTGACAAGGCCACTCCTCCAAGACAATTTTGGTTGCTGAGTTTAGGAAGGAAGTTGCTCTGTCCTAAACCTGTGACCCTATGTATCAGAGTAAGGGTTTGGGTGATAAGGTTCAAGTCCCTAACCAAGACTGGCTGGCAGGAAAGCACAACTCCAGGAGGGTGGAGGATGTCTGGGTTCAACATTGGGGCTTTGCTCTCCTTGGGCTCGGACCAGTCCCTGAAAGTCTGTGGCCCTTGTCCCCAATATGGGCTCTGACTGGAGAAACTGTGAGAGTGAATTGAGTGTGGCCTTGGAGCCAAGCAAGGGCACCACAGGGTACTGGTGAGGGTCCTGGAGGCAAGGGCATCACTGGTGTAGAGGAGCACGGAGTCATGGTAGGAACAACAGCAACTAAGGATTGCTTGGCCCCTCATTGACTCTGACAGGCACTTAGAAGACAGGTCAGAGAGATTTCTAAGATCATCATTCCATCGACTGAGTCTAATGTGAGATCCCAGGGTCAGAAGATCATGAGAGAAAGACAGTAGACTCCTGTAAAAATGAAAAAATAAGGATGTTTGAAAATTCAAGTTAGAAAACACACCTAAGCTACTAGCCCACCAAGCTAGCATTTGTAGAGCACTTGTTACATGATACACACTGAATTCATTATTGTAGTTTCATTCATCATCTTACAGGGGAAAACAGTGAGGTAAGACTGAGTCACTTGCCCAAGGTAAGCATTCAATCTGAACTTGATCCAGGGCAGTCTGGCTTCCAGAGTCTGGGTCTCCTTCCCTGCATACTCCCAATCACACTGGTTATGTTGGAGGAAATGAGAGGCTCTGATCTGATCCTGACAGCTCTTCTGTAAGGTGAATAAAGCCAGGAATTACTGGCCACTTTGTAAATTAAAGAGTTGATACTCAGATGGTGAGTAACTTGGTTAATACCTGGGAAGCTGCAGTGGAGCCATTATTTGGACCTGATCTTTGGGCCCAGCTACTCTCCCCACCCTCATACTCACGTGCTTTCAAACCTTGAGCGTATACTCAGCAGCTGACATCCCTCAGAAAAGTGCACCTAAGAGAAAGAAAGATGGAAAGCTGGGCAGAAGGCATTCCACCCGAAGCACTGAAATCCTGCACCCTCTTAGGGGTGTCCAGAGCGACTGACTGAACTGAACGAGCATTTATTGGACCTCTGCTTCACACCAGGAATGTACATGGAGGTGAGCTCTTGATCCTAAGACTCCCACTATGGGGCCACCAGCACCCTTTTCAAAGTGCAGTGACACTCTGTCCTAAGTAAAGCCTTGCCAGCAATTATAAGATTGTGAGAAAGCTCAGGGATGCTCTATTCCAGTTCCATCCTGCCTCAATAAACCACACAATTGTTCAGAGCCTCCTCTGTAAAATGAGAATATTAGGCTGGATATCTCTGAGATACTATCATATAATAAATGATTAAGTGATATCACAAATAAATGAGGGATAAATGAGTTTCCCAATTCCTACAACATAACCAGCATCATTGGAAGTATGTGGATAAGAAAAGTTCAATCCAGAGTCAGGCTGCCAAGTTCAAATCTAAGGCTTACTGTCTGCATGATCTTGAGCAGATTTCTCAGTCTCATCTCACTTTCCTTTTCTCTAAGATGGAGAAAGATAAGCGATACCTTACCCTGCAAGGTAAACAATAGCATCTAAAGACAGCAAAACTGCCTGGAGATCTTGATGTCTCTTCAGACCCATTTGCCCCCAAATGCCAGGCAGAGTCAGTGAGGGAATCTGTACGCCTCACCTACTAGGAGGCTGGAAAGCCTCAATTGGTTTCCAGACTTTAACCTGTAATGGAAATTGATCTTTAGTGATAGCACTCTGTGGGTCTGAAGGATGATCATATTAAGGCATGTATTCCCACAGTCATTTCTGTGACAAGCATGGGTCTCCCTTTTCCAGAGAAAGAACTCAAGCCTTACAAGGTTAACTTCTAGCCCCATATAAACCACGTAGTAGGGAAGATCTGAACTCAGGTCTCTCTGATGCCAAACCCAGAGCCCTGACCTAGGACAAGCCTCCTCTGTCCACCCACTTCCACACTGCCCTGTGTGGGCTGGCTCCCACATGTAGTGCAGCCTGGCCCCCTGGGGGCTTGTCAGGCTTGGCCTGCTTTGGCACTGAGTAGGAAAACAAGAGAAGTATATAGTCATCTGTCCAAGCTGTGGCACCCCAAGGTGCTGAGGAAGAGATGGAAGCTTCCTATGCACGTCTTCTTTTGGGCCAGAGCCCCGGAGGGCCTCCTTGCTACCAGGCCCTTGGCAGTTGCCAGTTCCAGGGTGGTTACCAACTATAGCATTTTGGGGGTTTGCTCAGCTTTCGAGTCTGGCCACATTCAAACACTTGCTAGGTGTTGGGCCAGCCCCAGAAAACGCCTCTTGCACCCACAGCTGCATCCAAATAATCCAAACAGAAACAACTCCTTGCCACCTGTGAGGCCTGTTCCTCAATGGCAGGATGCCAAGGGAGAGAAGGATGCAGACCCTCAGAAAGCCGGCAATCCAAGGCCCAAAATCAGCAAGGGATGCCAGCAGGCGGGCTCACACTGGGGCTGCTGAGTTAGGGAAAAAACCTCAACTGGAATGACACAGAGCAGGAGAGCCTTGCTCTCTACACTCCACCTGGCCCCGGGAGTCAGCCTACTCAGGAGGTAACAAAGCCCTGAAAACAGAAACACTCCTCCACCCTCACCCCCCAACCCAGTAACTACACCTGTGAGCTGAGCTGGTGCTTTCTTGACAAAGGAAAAGAGGTAACGACTCCTCTTCGATTTCCTCATACTCTTCTGATCCACTGGACTCCTGCCATCCTACTCCTGACATTTCCCACAGGTGCTAGCCCAAATGTGCTGCCCCAAATCCCTACAGATAGGTGTGGTGAAAACAAGCAATCCCCACTTGTACCTCCAGGCCTGCTTCACCTTTAAGCACTTAAAAGTATCTAAGTGTCCACCCTATTTGATGAAAGCTTATTAGACGAATCTGATTATGTAACCATCTTTGGTACTAGAGCCCAGGTCTAGCCCATAGAAATGTGTGAACACGGGGGCTGGAGAGATGGTTCAGCAGTTAAGAACACTGGTTGTTGTTGCAGAAGACCTGGATTCGAATCCCAGCACCCTCATGGCAGCTAACAGCTGTCGTAACTCCAGTTCCAGGGGATCTGACAGCCTATTCTGTCCTCCGAGGGCACTGCACGACACGGGTGCACTTACCTACATGCAAGTGTAACACTCATACACATAAAAAAATTTTTTTAATTAAAAAATAAACAAAAGAAATGTGTGAACTCTTGTACGTGTTCCAATCACTCACTGTAACAGAAGCCAGTGTGCAGAGAGCAGCCTGTGAGAGCTGCAGGCATAAGAACAAGTCTTGAGTGAGCCTCTAAGTCAGATCTTAGGTGAGTTCTCCATTTTCCTGTATCTTGATTGCTTCATTTAAAAAATCAGAACAATATGGGGAACTGGAGAGATGGCTCAGCAGTTAAGAGCACTGGCTGCTGTTGCAAAGGACCCAGGTTCGATTCCCAGGATCCACATGGAGGCTAACAACCATTCGTAACTCCAGTTCCAGGGAATCTGATAAGTTCTTCTGACATCTGTGGGCCACACGGGTGCACTTACACACATGCAGGCAATACATTCGTACACATAAAATAATAAATAAAATAATTTTAAAAAATCAGAACAATAGTATCTTCCTGTGAAGATTATGTGGTGTCATACAGGGAAACATCTGGAACATAGTGGCCACTGGAAATGGTGTCACAAAGACTGTTGCTTATGTCCTTGACCCTTGTAAAATAGAGAACACTACCGAGGAAGAAACAGAAGATTTGGTTTCTCGAAAAAAGAAAAAGTGACGTGACGATTGCCCACAGGTGCTCTGATACCGCCCACTTCTCGGTCCCCGTGGTCTGACGTAGGCATCAAAGTGAGGCTAAACTCCAAAGCTCATATAAATTTTATGTTGCTTTGTTTTTCAGCCAACACACCAAATACTTTTGAGCTCAAGTGGAGAGACCCCCAAATGAACCTTACTACTCATGCTTCTTATATGGGATGAGTGTCTTCTAAGAATATTCTAAAGCAGTAACTTTTGTTTTCCAGTTCTAGGCAAGCACTCTACCACTGAGCTACATCCCAGTCCTGTAATTCTTTAATCAAATGAAAACCTATGGAGAGCAGCAATATCTACACTACTAATCATTTATTTATCGCCTGCATATTTTGTTTGATTCTCTTCTAAGTCCTGACCTAGAGTCAAAGTGATAAAGCCTGCCCATTGTCATCCTATCTTCAACGCCCCCTCTACTTGATCCCTGAAATAGCTTCTCTGCTCCTAGGGGCTCGATGGCTCAGAGTTTGAAAACTACTGTCCCAAGTAGTTAGTGTTTTTGAAAGCACTAAGAGACAGAAGGAGGGAAACTCAGGCAGTTTCCACTGATAACGCAGGAGACTATGGGCCTCACAGCCACCAAAACATGAAGTCTAAATCTGATAAATTATTTTCTGGGATGTTCTTCAGGAAGCTGTTGCACTCCAGCCTTACCTCTACCTTACCTGCCACTCCAGTGAACTGTGGCTCTTCTCTCCATTCAATGTATATCTTCCTGCTGCCCCCTAGACCCAGATTCCTGTGCTGACCTTTAGACTATCTGCTGAAGCTCTGATTTCTTGCCCATCACCTCATGGATTTTTAGCTCTCCAGCCATGGTTCCTCTTAGCAAGATAGTACAAATCACCAATCAGGAGACCCTTTGATTACTTAATAAAATGTGGCCTCCAAGACTGGAAATGGAAGACGACTCTCCAAAAACAAAGGAAGGCTAGTGTTTATTGGCTGACATTCTTCTCTTTGATTTCTTCTACTAAGTACCACCACAGCACCATATTGACCATCTGGGGTGCCACAACCCAAACTTGGGCTCAAGCAAGAATTGTTCCCTAAGTCTCACTAGCTTGGCACATTCAAGCACACTTTTCTTTAAAACTGGTAAGAATAAAAGTCAAATCAAAACAGAACTGCATATCACCATCTAATCTTGCTTGCTACAAAGGCTTGTGCACACAGTTGAGACCCCTTCTAGCTCACTGTCCCTTGCTCTTAACCATCTCCTGGAACAGAAATTACCAAACTCTTGCCACTTCCCATGTTGTTTGACATCCATGTCCTAGAGAAGAAGAATCAATTATTCCCTTCCATATCTTCCTGTCTGACTAAAAATACACCTTGGGGCTGGAGAGATGACTTATCAATTAAGAGCACTTATTGTTCTCAGAAGACTAGAGTTCAGTCCCCAGCACCCACAACAGGTGGCTCACAACCACCTGTAACTCCAGCTCCAAGAGATCCAATACTCTCTTCTGGCCTCACATGTACTTACATCCACACAGACACACACAGACACAGATATGCACACACACACACACACACACACACACTCACACAATTAGAAATAATAAGAATAAATCTTTAAAACTAAAGCTTTTAAAATATTTTTAAGAAGTGTCTTTTTTAAAGGTTAAAAATTCGTTCAACTTTATGTCTTACAGAGTTTATGCTGAGTTCAATATTGTATAACTGTATTAATTCAACTGTGAACCTAAAAATGTTATAGGCCCTTTTGAAAGAGATGTATCTTTGCTCTGGAAATTGTTATTGAGTATGTTAAAGCTGTAACAAAATGCTTCTTCTAAAAACTAAAAAAAAATATTTAAAAGAAGTGTGTATGCCACAGCATCCTTATAGAGGTCAGATGACAACTAGTGGGAGCCAGTTCTCTTTCCTCCACCATGTGGGCTCCAGGGATTGAATTTACCTCATCAAACCTACGCAGGCATCTCACCAGCCCTTCAGCTGTACTTTATAAACTCTGGTTTGTTTTTTGGCTTTTTTTTGTCTCATGCTCTGTCTCCACCTACAATGCGTATAGGACACGGATATTCAGGAGAGGGAACGTACCTTGTCCTCTTTCTTCAATAGAGAAGTTATATCTAAATAAAATGCAAAAATGTTAGTATTAATCAAAAACTGTCTATGCATTCATATTATTGAGCTTGAGTTGGGGTGGGAGTTGAGGTGGCATTTTCACGCTAGAAGGGAATATTTCTTAGGAGTCTCCCATGAGTAGAACACTGACCTGTCTGCTCTCGCATAGGTTAAAAGGTTTAAAGTACTCCTTGAAGAAATCTAATATAGCGAATATTATTACCATCTCCCTTTTACAATGAAGAAAATCAAGGCTTAGAGAGTAAAAAAAAAAAACTTTGTTCATGTCTCTTCCTAGTAAGAACCAAAATGAAATGCTAAATCTAGGTTGCTCTAATTCTAGAACTGAGGCTCCAACCATCAACAGTGCCCAGAAGTTCCTGTCACTGGGCTCCAAGGACTGCCCATCATGGTTGTCTTCAACATCCTTCTACCCAAACTCAAGTACACTGGAGTAATCTCTCTTGCCAATGATTCACTCAGGGATGGCATGCCTAAGCCATTTTGAGTCAATGAGACAAGAAAAGTTTACTAGGCAATTTACTGAGGAAAAAAAAATCACTTAATTGGTCTTAAAAGAAAATCACTGGAAGTCGGCCTTTCTCCTCCCTACTGAATAACAAGAGAACACACATCCTTCACAGCTAGAAGAAACCAGCTTTGAAATAAAGCCAACACTGTGGGCCTCACAACAAGACACAAGAAGATGCAGGATTGCTAAAGTCACTCAGCCTTAAAGTCTCCTGGCTTCAAGCTCTTCCTCAATAAAGTGACACTGCAAATCAGTTTGATTTGGATTTAATGACACTTAAAAACCAAGGACTTTCCTTGATGCAGATACTGATGGCAGCACTGCTGTGTACTGTCAGCTGCCCTCCCCCCCCGCCCCCTCCCAATCTACAAAGCTATGCATTCTGGGTGGGGTCCTCAAGGATCAACATAATATAGTAACTACAATCACTGACTCTAGAGTCTGAATTTGAATGCCACCTCTTTAAATAGCTGAGAAATTTTGCTTGAACAATTTGCTGTTTCCATTTCCTCATTTATAAAATAGATATAATAGTAGTGTTACCTCCAAAAAATGATGTTGAGAGAATTAAAACAGATAAAGCATATGAAATAGTTAATATGGATCCGACACAGAAAATATCAGACATTTTAGTGATATATTAAGGTTGGCTCTATCTGTTTTAATCTCTCAATATACTTTTCAACATACATCAAATGAATAACAACTCAAACATCCATGTAATTTATCATAAAATGTGACTGTTTTTGTCTGAGATAAGTGCTAAACTGGAGTACATGAACAAGGGACTCCTTGAGGCATGAGCATGTTAGTGACATCAAGGCTGAATCTTGGAGAGCATCACTAGGTGATGCTCATTGACCTACGATATAGTTATTGTGCTCAGTTGTAACTTCCTGGAGCATCTGGAAGCCCAACTCCCATAATGAATGGGATTTTTTTAATTTTATAATACTTTATTAGCACCGCTTTCTTTAAGAAGTAACATGATTACATTGAGAGACTTTATAAGGTGGAGAATTTGGAAAGGGAGTGGGCAAGAGCATTTTAGAAGAGTTAGATGGCGACATAAAGTTAATGTCTGGCATACTTCCTTTCTGCATTTATAGCAACAGAAACTTTTTACAACCTCTTTGTAGACAGCACTCAGCTTTCCCTAGTCCTATATCTGTAATGTATTTCCAAAAAGATGTTAAGAAGACAGCACTGAGGAACCATCTTAAGGTAATTATATGAGACGGATTATTATCCCAAGTTGAGAAGATGACTCTCTTTTTCTTTATTCCATGCCAAAGGAAATTTCAGGAAATGAGTTCATCTTCCCTGCATGCTACCTCAGCACCAGTGTGAGAGTCTCCAGATCTGAGACCACATGTCCTGTGCCAGTAATACCAAGCTAACGTGGTCACCAGGAAGCCCGTAAGAAATGCTTTCGATTTCAAATGCTTTGGGAGCAAAGCTGCCTGTTTGGTGAGGCTCAGAAGTGAGTCTTTCTTAGGAAGCAGTGAGGCTATATGTGCGTGCTTTCTCTCTCCCAACAGGTACCTCCAGCTCTGCAAGTAGTTTCAAAAGTTCACCCTGGAGGTCTTCCCTGGCATTCCTGGCCAGTTTTGGGGAGGAACGATTCAGCCTCCTATTGTGCTGAATAGTCAGTTGCCTACACACTATCTATTCCACACATGTGCATACATACACTGTGGCAAGAATGCCATTTGGATAGACTTGACCTCTTATAGTTCCTGAGGTCTAAACCACTGTTAACCAAACTTGACCCAAACAGAAGTTGGGGGTTTTCTTTGATGATTTGTAAGGGTATCCCTCCCCTACAACTGTGGACAAGGATACATGATGGCTCAGAGGATGCTGGCAGTATCTCCACATCGTGGCTGCCTCAGTGAGGAGACAGGAGTATTGAGAGAATGTCCAAGGAAAGAAAAGAAGTCCCTGGACAAACCACACCTAAAACCTTTCATGCTTCATGACTCTCAATTTCATGTTCTGCAAACACCATTAATTCTGAACTGGTTTGAGCTGGGTTTCTTCCTACACAAACAGAGAGCCTCTTAGGCTAGGGTTTTCTTCACAGGCACTTAGGTCCTAGAAAAGCCCCCTCTGGCTTCCAGTTATGAGCACTAAGAAAAATGAAGCTGCTCTCTTAATAGTTACTTTTTCACAGAAATATGATTGCTCTAAAGATTTATAGAAAATATTAAATTGAATCATATGAAATTGCCAACATTTCCCATTTTTGTCCTAGAAACAATTTCATTGTCATTCAATTAGTAAGAAATAGTTGCTCTTTAAAACTATGTGGCAAAGGAGCTTTGTCCTACTTACAAAACATCTTTCCTAACCTTCTCTCTATCCTTGGTCTGAATCAGTGCCACCTCTGGCCTGGACAGCTGCTGTAAACTCCCAAGGAGCCGCCACTGTCTCTCTGGTCCCCCTCCAATCCATTCCTCTCTCCCTATTGCACCAGAGAAACCTCTTCAAAATGGAAATCCAATGTTCTCTTGCTTAAAATCCTTTAATGATTTCCCATTTCTCAAAGAAAAATGTTTCAAAATGCATAAATAGTTCCCCGGGGCTCTGTACAATCTAAACTCCTAGCACATCCAGAGACTTTCTGATCTCTCTATTGCTTCCTCCATCGTCCCATGCTCACTCTCAGCCTGTTATCTCAGCTCAGGCTACTCTGTTTATCTAGAACATTCTCTCTGTCATCTGTTGATCAAGGCTGTCTGTCATGAACTTGGCATAGCCATCCCTGTCTAAGAATAGGAACTGCATGTCAGGATTCTCTTTCCCATTAGCAGCAGAGGAATCTGTCAGATTTGGAAAGTGGTAATGAAAGCCCTTTCTCCATCCAAGGCCGTGCTAGTCAACTGACAGAGAGCTTCATCAAATCTCACAGCCATGACAAACCTCTGCATATTTCATAGGACATTGTGGGGTTTATATATTTTCTCATTCACTTGCCCTATTTTGTTTTGTATGCACTTACTGAACACCTACTCTATACACAGATTGTGCTAAAATCTAAGGAAGCAAAATCCAATAGATTTCAGTTCTCAAGGAAGCCTGAGTCTGCTGGGAAAGGGAAATGGGTAGATAGATACAATAAAATGTTGAACAAGTTATAGAAAATTTTAAAATGTCTCAAAGAGAGCCCACCAAACAATGGCTTAAGGAATAGAGAAGTGTTCCTGCCTCATGTACAAAATCCCAAGGGGAAAGACAAGCCTTTTGCTCTGTACTCTTATGCAGGGACCCAGGCTCTTTTCATCCTATTCTTCTACTGGATCCAAGGTACCGTCCTCATCTGTGTGGTTGAAACTGAGTGATCCGTCTGTGCTTCCACTAGTGGGAAGGGGAAAGATTATGAAAGAGCACGAATGCCGTGTTTTAAAGGCAGGAGTAAAAGTATATTCACGCAGTATTACCATTTGCTTAGTTCCCTGAGAGTAACCAACTACTATGCAATGAGACAGGGTGATGAGCCTCTGGCTGCAGGTCAGGTAACACATGTCAGGTATCACATGTTAGGTGCCACTGTTGTTATAGATGGAGGAAAAAAATGTTATAGACAGCCAAACCCTCTGCCAGCTAAGCGAGGAGGAAGTGGGATCTAAGGAGTTAGTGTATTTTCTCAGTGTGACAGAAACAAGGAAGACATCATGAAAGAAATGTCTCTTGAGTTGTGTATCAGTCATTTTGATAAGGTGGCAGAGTATTCCAGGTGTGCAAAGGACAACTGGTCCAAAGGGGCCGAGTATGAATGAAACTGAAATCATAGCTCAGTTTCAGTAGGAGAGGGAAACATGATTGCTTCGCCCCTCTTCCTTTGCTCTACTTCCTCTTCCTTTGCTCTACTTCCTCTTCCTTTGCTCTACTTCCTCTTCCTTTGCTCGTCATTTCTTGCTTCAGGGACTTTATGGATCATCAAGAAGGAAATGGAGGAGTAAAGACAGACTGTCTTACATAGCCTAGCCATGCACTGGCTTTGGGTTTTTCTAACATGAAAGAGGTATAACTGTTGGCTCTTTCTTTTATTATATTTTATTTCTTTGTGATGTGTGTGTGTGTGTGTGTGTGTGTGTGTGTGTGTGTGTGCACGCTGATGTAGCTGAATCAGGAGTTCAAGATCAGTCTGGACCATGCAACCAAGTTCTGTCACAAAGCCAGTGTGGTTTACTGTCTTCTATCACCAGCACCATGATAAGCAACCTCCTTTCCTAAGGCTGCCTTACCTGCTCCCTCAAGTCTCAAGAATGATCAGTCATCTGAAAACCTATAGTATATCAGGTACTTTTCTGGGTGCTAAGGATCCATGACATAGTAAACAGATCAAATTTTACCCCTGAAGTGTACAGATTTAAGATCCAGAGGTAGTGTAAATGACCACAAGGAAATCATTTTCTAGATAGCTGCTTAGTTACTCCTATGAACTCACAGGAATGGTGACAGCATGCACAAGTCCCATGCAAGCTCAAACCAGATAAAATCCCAGTATAGACATGAGGTAGTAGATAAGAAACCCCAACCCGACCTAAGGAGACTGTGGTAAAGGATGGCTGCTGGAAGGGTCAGAGACAATCTCAAGGATGGGACTCTTGATAGGTCTCACACTGAAGGACATTTGGGGACACAAATTAGGCTCTATAGGCCTTATATATAATATATACATATATGTGTATGTATATTAGAGTACATCAAATTGGGCATGGGGCAATAGGAGAAGTACAGCTAGGGGACGGGATCTAAATACTATCAACTTATATTGTATGAAAATTGCAAAAGGTGAGTTAAAGAAAAAAGAAAAAATGTTGCCCCTTCAGGAGCTGGAATCTCAGTGAGGTGGTGCAAGGGGGGGCCACTGAAATGATAGTGTACTGGTGTGTGATAAGTGGTCCAGCAAACACCTTCCAGATGTGAAGTCTCCTCAAGTCAGACCCAGGATCCCTGAGAGTGCATTCTGGAGAGGGAGAATGGTATGTAAACACAATTAGAATACAATGCTGCTTAAGTGAGTCAGATAGGCGGGTGTGCACAGAAATATTGCTAAGTGACTCACCCTGCTTCAGGGCATGGGGAAGATTTCACTGGCTTTTTGTTTAGAGAACACACTGTTGTATTAGAGAAAAGTGGAAGATAGCTATCTTCAAATGCAGGCTTCTGCCAGCTTTCCCCCAGAGCCTCAGGCGGTTCCTATCCAGTGATTGCTTAGGCTGTGAGCTTATTTCTTTCTCTGGTTCAGCGCTGGAACCAGAAGCAGGACTGTATATGGGATGTCTTCTCCCAAAGAGGCAGCTCTGTGATGCAAAAGATCTAGGAAGAAGCAGAGGAAAGCACTCAGGATCTGTCCCTGAAATCCAGAGATGAGGGAGCCAGGCTCACTCTCTGGGAGGCTGGAGCCTCGCTGGGCCTGCTACCATGTCCACATTCATCTGTGGTGCATTTCAGAGGGGACCTCCAAGCCAGCTTTATTACACTCTCTCATTAACATCTTTTGAATGAGTCCTGGGGCCTGACCTAGGGCCTCCCCACAACAGCAGTTCAGTAAGTAAAGTTCATTTGCAAAAAGGTGAGAGACTAAATTCCTAACAAGTGGACTGGGCCATGGATAAGTAAGAAGATAACAAACTTCCTTGTTCTTCTTCTAAAGCAAAAGCTTAAAGCTTTTTCTCCCATGGGCAGGACAGTTGTGGTTTTCTGGGTTAATCACCATCCGTTGCATGAAGAAACTTCGCTGGTGAGAATAGAGAGATGTATTGATATTTTTTCTGCCTCCTGTTCCACTATGCTCCCTGAGCCTTAGGTTAAAGAGGTTCCATTGTAGATGTGTCACTTAGGGCTATGCTTCTCACAGTCACTTATTCTCTACATTTGACCAGTTGTGGAACTCTGTAATAGTCTCTATCTGTTGTAAGAAGAAGTTTGGTGACTAGGATTCTTGTCCATATTTTGCACATAGTAAGAATTTACTTTTGTCTATATATATATATATATATATGTATTATGATACATACTTAGACTATAGTAAGACATGTTGATCTAGGGATGTGACAAAAGTAGGTATTTCTCTAGGATCTGTGACCTCCCCAGCCATGTGTATTTGGCTGTTTATAGTACTTCACATGAATTCTACCTGGTTGAGAAGGCCTAATGTCCAATTAGACAGCTGTTAATTACCCCCCCGCCAATAAAAATGCCACCACTGCACCAATAGAGATAGTTTGGTGGACCAGTCATTGTTTTGTTTATTGGGCTTTACAGCTGACCATTGATTGGTTTTCTTCCTTGGCAGTTTGTATAGCGTCCTCTGATACCATAAGAGCTGGTCTTCAGGGAGGAGCTCCAGGTCAGCTCCAGCTCAGTTGCTCCAAGTCCTGTGTTCAAAGTATGTCCTGTCTTCAGCATAGGGTCTTACCTTCAAACTCTGGGAGCCAATCAAAGGACTATGGCAACAGCCTGTATTAAAATTTTTTTTAAAACCCAGACATAACCAACTCTAGCTCCATATGCCACGGTCACAACAATATGTCAAGGGCTGGCCAATGATAGGTAGGACTCTTGTAGAGGATGAGATCCAAAGTGCTAAGGATAAAGGGGGAAGATTCCTTACTGTGGATCTCAGTAGAGAATAAAGCCAGCACAGAAAAACAGATCTGAGACATAGCAACACTAAGCTGTACTGGCATGGCTTATACTCCTGGATCTAACAATACCTGAAGCTTATTACCCTTGAAATTTTCTTTGCAAAAGCCAATACATTTCTTTATTGCAACTGGAAGATTAACACACAGAAAAAAAAATCAACATTTGGTGAAAGATTTTTTTTTTTACTTTGCTAAACAACTTTTAAATTTTAGGATAACTATAGAGTAGGTGTGTTGACCTCACATGGTCAGAGAAGAAACCGATCTCTGACAGTATTTGATCAAGACCCAAGGACTGGGTAGAAACTACTCCTATGAAATCCATGGCCCAGGGGGGAGAGTCAAAGCCCAATAATGGCCATTAGAGAAAAGGCAAAAAAAGGTCTGTACAGCACCACAGGCAGATCTGTTCTTTTGGATAATCATCCCTGCTTGACAGGAAAGTATTCAGAAAACAGCTGACACACAGGAGCAATGCAGCACTTACTATTAATTACGATAGTCTTTGTGATTAGTACTTCTGTGGTGGTGGTGGTGCCAGGGGAGAGGCCACCCAAAGTCATCCAGAGCCATTAGTCAGGATTCATTTGGGTTTTGGTGAGCAAAGCCCAGCTTAAATCAGGTGGGTCTCTGAGGGAAACTATGTGATCGCTTCACTTGTCTCTACTTCTCTTGGCATAGCTGCCTAATTTTGTCCTATAGCATCCTGGTTTATTCAGTGAGATAAAGTATGGAAATGACATTTACTGGCAGGAAGGAACTGAAAATCGTGCTGCCAAAATCCCAGGAAAGGTATGTGATCGGCCCATCTTGAGGAAGCTGAGGAAGGGGTAGAGCTTAGAAGCCCAGAGTGAACACTGTCAGTGTCCAGTTTCAGATCGATCCCTCAAATCCTTCACCTCTACCGCCAAGCACCTACATCCCTTATTGGGGGGGAGAGGTAATAAGAGTTATAGAAGATGGCTCTGTCCCATTTGAGTGGCAAGCCAGAAGTGCTGAGGACTCTCAATCCCTGGGAACAACCCTCAAGGAAACTATCTGGGACTGGTGTATCAATATCCTAACTCTGTCTCTCTTGAAGAGGGTAATTCTGGGGACGATGGTTGTACCACTTCCCAGAGCTTCCCAAGAAAAGATACTCCAGTGGTCCTCAGGGGTAGCTGGCTTCAGAAAGCACACTGTGATTCCCCCTTCCTTTTACTGGGTGAGTCTCCTGCTTAGGTGCACAAAATAATTATTGGCTCAGCCTTGGCTTCTGGAAAAGCCCAAATCAAAATATCAACCTAGGAAGGGCCAAATTCAGGAAACAAAAGTTGAAATACAGGCCTGAGGAGATACCCAAGTTGTAAAGCGCTTATGTCACAAGCATGAGCACCGTGAGTTTGATCCCCAGAACCCATGTAAAAAGCTAGGCATGATGCCATGACATGTAGCTGAAATCACAGTGCTGGGAAGGCAGAGACAGGAGGATCCTTGGGTCTTGCTGGCTAGTCAGCCTAACCAAACTGGCAAGCCCCGGGACCCAGTGAGAAAACCTGGCTCAAAAGTAAGGTGGATGGCTCTTGAGGAGTGATACCCAAGGCTGACCTCTGACCTCCACACATACTTGAATATGTACAAGTGCACTTACACACACACACACACACACACACACACACACACACGTCCAAATATAAAGCCAGGAGAATAAGGAAGATAGATTGATAAATGAAGAAGCTGCTTAAGGAGGAATGCCTGCTCCGGGTGCTCTTGTGCCCAACCTTGCAGCTTGATGTGGGAAGGTCTTGGGAGGGAGCAGGGCAATTTTAAGGACAATACCAGAGGCACAATGGACACTGCAGTGCATGCTGAGTCACCAGATTTGGGAATTGGACACTCCTCCTCCCCTGACCCATGGGCATGGGGCATGTGGGAGTGTGAGATAGGTTCAATCTGTGGGGAGTGCAGTGGGGGGCTGTAGTAGGGGGTGGTGTGCTGTTGCTGGCCTCTTTACTTCCTCTCTGCACACACAGCAGTTACTTTCTGTGGGACTCAATCATTTCATCTGAAAAGGAGAAAATGAGACCCTTGAGAGGGGATAGGAACTTTGAAGGCTGTGGCACTCCATCTACCTGACAGGGAAAAAAAACACCTTTAATAAAATAAAAAAAAAAAAAAGAAGGAGGGGATGGGGTGTTGGATGACAGGGAGAAAAAGATGAAATGCAAAGCCTTCTCTCCTGGCTCTGAACCAAAGCATTTTCAGTTCTGAGATGAAAGACAGTGAAAATGGTCGGTGGCCAGGCTTTATCTCAGCTCTGCAGCACCCCAGGCCATGGGCAAGTGGAACACTCACCCTCCTGCTCAGGGGAGCAGCAGGTGACCTGTTTCCAGAAAGAGTCTGGGGGGGGGTAGAAAATTCCCCATGAGAAGGAACCTGTAAAAAACATTGGAAATGCAGGATCTCTCTCTCTCTCTCTCTCCCAGAATAATTATCCATCATGAATAAACAGTAAAACAGGGTAACATATCTTATCTTTGGAATTCCCAGAGAACAGTCTGAAGAAGTACTTGATTATCCCACCTCACCTTAGAAAATTCAACAAAGTTCCAAACGAGTGGTGGTGTGGCTAGGTGAACCACCCCAAGGGGCTCAGTGTACCTTAGCAGTAGCTGGCGACAGGAGCTGGCGAAACCAGCTCAGCTGGTACTTCACATCTCCCTCGTGTTCAGTTTGGTTGAGGGACTCTCACATCACTCATTTTTAACCTGCTCAACAACTCTGTGATGGGGCCCTCATCACCCCTACTCTTGTTAGAGATAAGGGACCTGAGTCACAAGCATATGACTTGTCCTTGGCTGGGTAGCTGGCAAGTGCAAAGGTATGGGATTTGATTCCAACAATCCCACTGCAGACTTACTTGAGCACTGTGGCTAATGGCCCCCAGAGAACCAAAGCCCTAATCCTCAGAACCAGTGAATGTTTCTTTTAGGTATTTTTTATTACTGTGTGGGAATTATACAAGATAATAAGGTGGGTTTCTTTTTGTTTTGTTTTTGCTACCCTGGGTGTTGAACCCAGAGTGCCACACAGGCTAGGCAAGCGCCCTACATGGAGCTGTATTCCTAGCCCTCTTTCCACTTTTTATTTTGACAGAGGATCTCACAAGTTGCCAAGACTGGCCTTAAATGTGTGATCCTCTTGTGTCAGCCTCCTGGGAAGCTGGGATTACCATGGTACGCACCATGAGACCCAGATAAGCATATAAAATAATGGGGTTTATGATGACATTTTCATGCACATGCATAGTATACTTTGACCATGTTCGCCTCTCATCACTTCTCCCAATGGTTCCCTTCCTTTTCCCAAACTCCCCTTTTGCTCTCATATCTTTTAATCATATCATTTTTAATCTAGATTCTGTCTATAAAAGGAAACATATAATAGTTGCCTGTCTGAGTCTGGCTTGTCTCATTTAACATGATGCTCTTCCAGTTCCACCCATTTTCCACAAATAACATCATTTCATTCTTCTTCATGGCTGAATAAATCTCGTGTGTGTGTGTGTGTGTGTGTGTGTGTGTGTGTGTGTGTGTGTGTCACTGAATGCTTCTTATCTGGCAAAAGGGACCTGGCTGATGTGATTCAATTAAGGAGACAGTATCCTGGGCTACCCAGGTGGTCCCTAATATGGATGAGGCAGGATATTTTGCCAACTGGAAATTAGGCAATGTGCTCATAAAGCAGAGATTAAAGTAATGTTGAAGCAACAAGATGTACCCATCTTTCCTTCCAGGTGCTCAACTACCAAAACTTGAAGGTCAAAGCCAACAATGATATAGGGACTAAAAGGGTACCTAATATTTTGGTCCCCTCCACCAGGTCAATCAGTCTCAGGGAAATGATGGGATGTTTCTCAAAAGGTTCCATAATTCTAATAAGTCACCTGTCCTTTTGATCAGGGAGACCATGGGGACCCTAGAGTTTGGACTCTGCAATGAATCCTTTTTCTTTAAGTTTTTTTCTTGATAGTAAAACTCCATTTCAAACTCACCCTTTGTTTTCCATGAAATTCATCCTTCAAGTTCACGAGATGAAGAACCCCAGAACCAGTGGAGGCTTGGCGACTGTGGGCATCAGAGCCTTAGCCCATCTGAGACAAGGTTTGTACCTTTGTCAAGGATCCCCATTCTCATGTCCCCCCACTTCAAAGTGGCCACAGACCAAGGAATGTAAGAGTCACCAGAAGCAGAAGAAGCAAGAACAGACTCTCCAATAGAACTTCCAGAGGAGTCACAGACACTTTGGTTTTGATCCAGTGAAACTCAGTGCTGCTGCCTGGCCTCCATAACACATGCTGCTTTGAGGCCCAGGAAGCTAATATGGCCACCAAATGATGCTGCTTTCCAGAGAGTGCCAGGACCTCACACAGGTCAGAAGCTGGTGGAGCAAGAGCTCAGGACACAGGGACAGGACCCTTCCCGCCCACTTCTGCTTCCTCTGAATGCTAAATATTGGGGTTTGTATTACTGTCTGGCTCTCTTCTGGAGACTCTGAAATTTAAAAAAAAAAAGGACATTTGGTGGTTCCTGTCTTATTTATTGTCTGACTTGTGGGTTGTGTTTTTGGAGGGTTATTGCTGTTATTTAGCATTTTATGAATGCTGGGAAACAAGCTTATTAGAGAGATGCTACTTTCAGTACACTCTCCCTGCTACCCACTTTCCCTCAGTCCAGCAGGGCAGCAGGGAAGGCTCCATCCAACACTTAGCTGAAGGCCTCTCTGCTCTTCAGGTCCAGCCCTGCCCTTTCTCCTACTGCACAGACAGGAGCATCTATCTTCACACAAACTTTCATAACTGTCATTGAGACTTTGAAGCAAAGTATTTGCCTTTATTCAAGTTTACTTTTTTGTGTTAAGATTGCTGTGGAAGGGGTGCTGGGGAGATGTCTCAGCAGGCAATAGCACTGGCTGTGCAAGCATGAGGACCTTAGTTTGGGTTCCCAGCACCCATGTTAAAAAAAAAAATTAAGCATGGCCATGCTAGGGGGCAGAGACAGAGACAAGAGGATCACTGGCTGCCAGCCTGGTTGAGCACCAGATTCAGTAAGAGACCCTATCTCAAGGGAATAAGCTGGCGGGCTGTAGAAGACACCTGATGGGCATTTGATGTCTTCCTTTGACTTTTCACCTACACCTACATATGTACACATGATGTATACACTACATACAAGATTGCTGTGACAGTGTCTTTTTAAACTATGAAACTACTCAGGACGGCACACACATATCATGTGAAGATAGCCTAGCTACTACGAACTTATAAATTAAAAAAAAAAAACTCATTACTAGTCACAGTCAGTTACTTTCTGAGCTCCTTGGCATCTGAGCATGGATATAAAGTCATCAGGCAGATTTCAATGGTATTGTTTATCACCTCTACTAATTTAGAAATGCATGTGCAAACATCTTAATGTCAATTGCATTGAAAATTTTGTGTTCTGTATGAAACTGTGTATTTTAATAATGAAATGGAGATCTTTTTAAAGGTTAAAACATCATTTAATTTATGTCTTATACGGTTTATAATGAGTACAATATTGTATAACTGTAATAATTCAACTGTAAACCTAAAAATTTACAGCCAATTTTGAAAGAGATGCATCCTACCTCAGGATTTTGAAAGAGATGCATCTTAGCTCAGAAAATTGTTATTGAATACGTCAATGCTGATGTAATGAAATGCTTTTGTCTAAGTATGTGGTTATTAAATAAAAAATTTTTCTAAAAAACCTCATTACTACCAAGGATAAGAACAAAAAAAGCCTCTTATTACTGCTAATGATAACAAAAAGAGAGCCACTTTTCATTTAAAAAATTACTTACTGAGCACTAAATTTCACACATTACATGAGTATCTAATGGGCTAAAGACAAATAAGATGCAACAGCTGCTCTCATAGAGACTGTGCTCTATAGGAGGCACCAGGAGAGAGCAAACACCTGCTTACAGGTAAACTGTGATGAGAAAGAGCAACACATGGGTTATGATGAGGAAAACACTGAGAATGGATATGTTGGAAGGACCAGGGACTTGTTCTATCTTTGAGGAATGGGGGTCGGGGCAGAGGATGAGCCCAGGGCCTCTCATGTAGACAAGTGTTCTACCACTGAGCTAAACGCCTATTTTAACATTTGCTTATTTCAAGTGTGGTGCAAGGATATTTGAGAGTTTGAAACATGAGAATAATGATGCAATTTAAATTTTAGAGAACACTAAACAAAAGGGAACCACTTCAAGGCATTTACAGCTGCATACAGCAGTCCCTGTGGCAGGTACTTCTTTCCCTTTTTCATGATCAAAGGATTCAGAGACCAGAAATGATGTCCCAAACTTTCCTAGTGAGTATCAGGCTTGGGACTCCCAGCCACAGCTGCCTCAGACTAGCCCAGACTCAATCCCTGGCCTACTGGCCAAACTCTAATTTTTCACACTTTTGTAACCAGCCTTCCTGTCCTCACACCTGTTCATTTCCAGAACCCAATACAGTTCACGGTTCTGCAAAGATCTGCTGAGTTTATTTTAGTTTTTTAAAGTTCAGCTCTCTCCCAAAAGAAAGCTCTAGGATAACCTCTCCCAGCTCTCCTGAGGTCCAGCTCCTCTGGGGTGCAGGGGTGTTTTCACCTCCTCCATGCTAGGGGAAGAGGAGCCAGGAGTCCCTTGGGCAGCTGATCTTACCCCCAAACAAATTTTTGAAATGAAAATGAAAAAGTAAAATAAAATAAAATAAAACCTCATAGAATCTGCTCAACTTTCCCATCCTTTCCATGTGTTCTCCAGGGACCTTTGAAAGCCAGACCTCAGTAGGTCATAAATCTGCTTGGTGGCTATAATTTCACAAGCAAGAGACTATACTGCCCCTTGCAAACCGCCCTGGAGATGCAACGGAATGCATTGCCCTCTCTGTCAGGTCTCCTGAGGGCCTCGCAGCTGACTGAGAGGAAGAGTGGGCCCAATGCTCTGCCAGTACGCCAGGGCCAGACGACTGACCAGTTAGACTTGACCACAGACCCTGACTCCCCAGCCTCACTTTCCCCATCAGAGCCTTAGAGGTGACTTAGGGCCTCCCACAGCACCCTGCAGAGAAAAGGCCCTGTGTATATGCGTAAATTAATCAGTTTATCGTCCCTGAAAAATGGGCAATCACAGTAGGTACTTCACAGCGTTGTTGGACTGACTCAGGACAGTCAGAACACTGAAAACCCCTTCCCTCCCTCCCTAGGGCCTCCCACAGCACCCTGCAGAGAAAAGGCCCTGTGTATATGCGTAAAGTAATCCGTTTATCGTCCCTGAAAAATGGGCAATCACAGTAGGTACCTCACAGCGTTGTTGGACTGACTCAGGACAGTCAGAACACTGAAAACCCTTCCCTCCCTCCTGTCCTCCTTTTCTCCCTCTTCCTTCTCCGCCTCTAGCCCCATCAGAGCAAAAGCCCCCTTTTCTCTCCTACTTTTGAACTTCTTCTTCTTGGTTCTATTTAGAGCGGGAACCTTATCTTCTACTCTGGAAGCTGGCAGGAGAGACAAGAGCCAAACTTTTCAAAGCAAGCCTCTACCTCCAGCCAGGGATTGCAGAACAGCCCTGGAGCCAGGTGTGGGAAGATCTGAGCACTCCAGACAGGCTGCCCTGCATATTTAGCCTGCAAAGCTGACTGTTCTCTGAGCCTTTCTTCTTGGAATTATTTCAAGAATGAAGGTGCAAGGAGATTCTGACTCCGTTTGCCTCTGGGAAGACACAGACCTAAATCTCACCTGCTACCTGCAAACACACAGAATTGTGAGGTAGGCTATGTTGTGCTCTGTCTGCACTGATAAGTGCCAGCCATCTATTTTAACATTTATGGCTGAAACTGTGTTTTCACTATGGGCTTCTAATAACTGCTTGTCTCCTCAGCTAACTCAGAGCTTCTCCAAGATAAATATTTGTCTTTTTCTTCTCTATGCTAGTATCTGGTTTAGAGAGGGCTTCAAAAAAGGCCTACTGACTAAATAAGGAAGTTTATTTACTGTTTATTATACACAAGGCTCTGCAATACAAAGATACAGGAAGAAAGGATTCTACACTCAAGAAAGGGAAGATAGGTATCTGTCATTTTGTAATAGTATATACTATGCTACAGAAGCCAGTATTCAATATGAACCTGGTATTTGGTGCTTGGTGACTTGAGAGTCAGGGAGATGGCTCAGTAGGTAAGGAGCTTCTGCCAAGCGTGATAATGAGTTAGATCCCTGGGACCCACATGGTGGAAGGAGAGAACTGGTTATCTCAGTTGTCCTCTGACTTACAAACACACACACACACATCACAACATAAGTAAAAGCAAAAAAGTTGTTTTTAAATAGAGTCAGTTTTTTACTAAAGTCATTTTTGTCAGCAAGCATAGAAAAGGTGTCACATGTGTTGATCAATTTGCAGTCTTCATTTACTGATGACACCAAACTAAACAGACATCTCTGGCACTCCACTATTGATGACATTTCATTGGTATCATAACATGAATAACAGTGTTGCTAAGGTTGAAATGACAGACAGATTGAAATGGAGTCAGATTTCAGTCTACCTGTGCGTAGTGTTCTCACAGTCTCCCTTGAATCCGTGTTTAATTATTACTCTCTATTTCCTCCTCCATCCCCATCCTAACTCTGTCCCAGCTACCATGAGAATGACTCAGAAGCCCCAAGGTCCTTTCAGAAGCCTGCGGGGAGCTGTCTGCCTATCTTACTACTCTCTGATTTTGAGGTTTCAATGTAATCTTTAGTTGCTGTCAGCTCTAAGAGGAAAAAAATTCAACAGGGTATTATGTTGAATTCCACCAGGGACATTTTTCACTTGCCTCCTTGGAGATTGAGCCTACGGGTTGGGAATGGACCGTGACACAGTTAGTTACACACTCTGATTTTCAGCTGGGGCCTCATAACTCACATTGTGATCTGTGATGTGTGCCAGGAGAGCTTGTATTCCAAGGGGGCATGTTAAATACAAGACATGGAAAGGTAATAGCAGCAGATTCCTCACTCTGCAAAACTAATCAGGCATCCCTGAAAGGCTTGGCGTCTTAATAGCAAATAACTTGGGGGAAAAAAGACCACTTAAATATCCAGACATGGAAAGCATCTACAATCTCACTTCTCTCCAACCAGGGTAAAAGCTGGCTTCCAGAGTAGGCCCCACATACAGTCAGAAGCACCAATTGTAATGAATAAAAATAAAATTTATGGCCTGAGAATCACCAAAAAACCTAGCCAACATCCATGATCCACCATGCTCTCTGTCAAAAATGTTAAGTATGTTTACCTGCACATATTTTGTAACAAGAGTGTTCTTATCTCAAAACAGTGACTTTTCCCGGAACAAGCAGCTCACACTTGATGCAAGAACTCCTCCATATTGGTTTGCTGCGTTTCTCCACCACAGCTCCCTGGTTTGCATCCCGGTAACTGCTCTTCCGTCCTAACGCAGGGACCACTCCCTTGTCCTAACAGACAGACCACCTGAATTTCAAGGTCTCTTCAGAGTAGCCTCATCTACTCGGAACCTTCAGATTTCTCATTTGTGAGGTGAAAACAGCAGTGAGACGATGGTGCAAATTCTCAGAAAGATGCTCCCTGGCAGTGATTCAGTAAAGGATGATGCCTTCGCAATTAATTGTGCGTAAACTACAGAAAATTATTGTTTGTTGATTGTTTCTGCTTCTGTGGAACCCTGTACATTGCTGGTTGGAATATAACTGTACAACAATATGAAAAACAATGGCAAGTTCCTCAAAAAAGTAAGTGCAAATTACCACACGGTTGACCAGTCCCACTCCTGGGATGCTCAAATGAATGGGGCAGGGACTTGAGCATGTTTATAGACTGTTATTCATAGCAGCATTGTTCAAACAGTTAAATGGTAGGAACAGCCCAAATTGCCCATCTTTGGATGAAAGCCACACTAAATAGGACATATGGGAGCTAGGGAGCATCATGTGACCTTATAAATGAGAACTCTGATCTGGATCTAACCATGAATGAGCCTTAAAGACATTCTACAGAGTGAAAGAACTCAGCCACTACAATATAGATGCTGTATAATTCTACTTATGTGAAATGCCCAGGGTAGCCAAATTCATGGAGACAGAAAATACAATAGCATTAGCTATGGCTTGGGGTAGAGGGAGATAACAGGAAGTTGTCAGAGACTTGCTTCAGAGTTTCATTTTGGAAAGCTGAGAAGTGATGAGACAGATAATGACCATAGCTTGGGTCAGTGCAAAAGTGTTTAATGCCCCTAAGCAGTAGACCTAAAAATAATTAAAATAGAAAGTTTATGAGACACATGTTTTCCCACCACTTTACAAAAGGATAACTGAGCCAGGTGTGGTGGCACACCCCTTTGATCCCAGCACTTGGGAGGCAGAGGCGGGAAGACCTCTGTGAAAACAAAACCAGCCTGATCCATGTAGTGGGTTCCAGGCCAGCTGTGGCAACAAGGAGACCCTGTCTCAAATAATAAGAAACTTTCATTTTCTTTGGCACTCAATTTCTCCATGGTCATCTGTCACAGAGAATTATATAAATTATACTTTGGCAAAATATAACGATGCCATGAATCCTAGCCTGACTGAGTAGTGGTAACTGGGCTGAGCATAGTAACTAGGGAGTACTGGGAAGCAAGAAGGAGGTTCTAAAGGAAATCACACTCCTCACAGGAGTGAGTAAAAGTCAAGTTTTAAAAATTCTTAAGCCAATCATGGATGATTACAGAAGAAGCTTCTAAATGGAATGGATTGGGCTCTATTTATTTATTTAATTTACTTATTTATATATTTTTGTTAATTTGAGCCAGAATCTCATTTACTCCAGGTTAGCCTCTAACTCTATGCAATTGAGAATGCCCTTTACTCCTGATCCTCTTTCCTTCACCTCTCAAGTGTTTGGATTACAGGCCCGCTTTACCGCACCCAGCTCTCTTATAAAAATTGAATGTTATATAAGGAATAAAGAGAAATTTTGCCTTAAGGTGTGGAAAAGGCCATGTACCTGCTAGCTCTGCACATACACAGACCAAGTTGTAGCATGCACACCATTCTGAAGAGAGTGGGTAGCAACCCATTTGGCATCCATTAGCATGATGAGACTGCCATTGGTGAGACCCTGGTCCCAGTCTGGCCAATTTATGTACCTGAGGTGTTGCCACACTGACAGCAGGCTCAGCCCACAGGAGCCAGTTCACATCACTTCCCTTCATGGATTAGTGAGGAGAAAAAAGAATGCCAATTCATGGACAATTGTGAGATTTAGGAATGTTATATAAACAAAAAAATTCAAAGCTATTTCAACTTGTGCATCGTTTTCTTTGTTAAGCAGATCTGTGAGGAAGCCAAACATTAATCAAAGATTATTTGTTCGTAAAAAACAAACCCCTCTCTCTCTCTCTCTTTCTCTCTGTCTCTCTCTCTCTCTCTCTCTCTTTCTCTCTGTCTCTCTGTCTCTCTCTCTCTTTCTCTCTGTCTCTCTCTCTCTCTCTCTCTCTCTTTCTCTCTCTCTCTCCCCCTTTCTCTTCTGTACTGAGAATTAAATCCAGGACCTCATTCATGTCAGAAAGTACTTCACTACTGAGCTATATTCCCAGTTCTAGAGCTGTGTTTCTCAATTCATGAAGTTGGACTGTGTTGTTCTAGGTTTCAACCTGGGTACATTTGCCTTCAAAAGCTGCCCACATGGTTTTAGTGACTTTGGATTCTAGATGAACCATGAGCTAGCACAAGATGGCATACCACCAGGGAGAGGGAATTTCTGAAGATACCCTCAGGCAAAGGTTCACTGTCAGATATTGCTTGGGTTTAACTCCTGTTTTCCTCATGGGTTACCACTATCCTAACTTCCTTTCTTTCCAAGTGCTCATGTCATAGAACGAAGCAGTGAAATGACTCATCTACAGTTGTACAATTAGAAGCAGAATCTAAACTAAAATCACGTGCTTTGGAACTTCACTAAGGGCTTCCCTACTTTACCTGGTCTATCCAGGGATATATAGGGCCTTTAAGGCATAGACCTGCCTTGAAGGTCCTCTCAAGTTATGCCAGATTTCCATGATTCAGGTATCATCTACTTTTAATTTCTCTCAGTCTGAAAGTGGATGGAGCAGGGTTAAAGACCTCAAGCTAAGACATGAGAGGACTGATTGAGGTCTGTGCATCCCTTCCATACTGTTCATTTCTTTCACACCAATCAGCTTAGTAATTTAACTCTGTGTCCCCTTCGGGCATTATCTTATATATCTTAGCATGTCCAATTTCTGAATGTGCTAGATTCATAAATAAATAAGTTCGAGGAAATCATCATGTAGCATGCATGAGATTTTAGGGCTCTGAGAAAGATCTAGGCTGAAGGTGCCAATTCAGAAGCCAATGAGGTATATGATGAAATCATACTGAAGAAAGGAGCCACCTTCCAAGCCCAGCAAAGCTAACCCTGCCCCAGGATCAATTCAAGCCCCTCCAACACACCTGGAGAACCATTCTGCCTTAGTGAGGGCAAATGGGAGCACATCCTCTTCACATGAGGGCAATACAACACGTACTTAGTGTTTGGGCATGATATGCATTTAAATCCGTTTGATGAGAGATTTATATAAATGTCAGTTCCTGAAAAAAATTGAATGGAAAATATAAACATCGCATCACTAAAAAGTGCAGGAAACTTGCCAGAAGGAAGATGAATGATTTAAAATCAGTAATAATTGTGTCATCTATTTCCTATTGCTAGTTCCTTGAAAAATAACAAATGAAATAGTCACTTATAGTGCCAATAATATGAATACACGGAGTCAGGAGAGAACCATTCCAACCTCTTTGCTGTGAGTGGAGGATAAGAGTCATGGGCATTTAGTCTCATGCCTCAAAAGCAGTACCATAAAATCTGAAAGATTAAAGACAAGATTAATTGAGTTCTGTCTTGAATAGTTTTCATGTGAATCATATGCTCGTGTTCTAGCTATTTGAAAGTTCATACTCATATGTGATAACTGTGTTGATTACTGATGAGCTAAGCTGAACATGTGCCCTTTGCCTCACCATTTTTTGGAAGGTAGGTGTGCTTGCTTTATTTCTGTTTATACATTCAGTCTTCTCAACTGCTCTCTGGAGACACATGTCGCTGAAGCTCCAAAGTTTCTGTGTCCTTCTTCTTATAAGTTTCCAAAACTATTAGCTAATTTGTCACCTCATTTAGTTGCCTTTTTGCATGTTTGTGTGGTAATGATGCTTAAGACCCACTCTCTTAGAACATTTCCAGTGTGCAGTTCTATTTGTTTAGTTAATTGGTAGGTTCAATTTGGTCTTGTTATTTGAGACAGGTTTTTGCTATATAGCCCAGGCTGGTCTTGAACTCACTGTTGGATATGAGCTATCTTCCTGGCTTTATTTTTAACTTTAGACTATCAGATGTACTCAGGTTTCTCTTCAGATAATAAAAATCTTTCCCTTTTATTTAAAAAGATCAGGAATATATTTTATTACTCACTTTAATTTTAGTTTTCCCATTGTCTTCAACTTTAGAGAAAAATTTAAATTTTTATTCATATAACTTTTTATCAAATGATACTTGAAGGCTATTCAAGCCAGAGTTTCATCCATAACGGCCTGGAAAAGGGCATAGGCGTTTATTTTCTCCATTTTAGGACAGGAAAAACAAGAGCTTTGCTTTCCCCAAAGATTTCATGTTCTTCAGTTTCTGCAACTAATTAAATTTTTTTTTGGTTCAGAGAGAAGGAGTATACCGGATTTCTGGGTCTTCATTACCCACAGGGCATCATCCGCTTGAAGAGCAAGTGTCTCTGTTCCTGCTCGCCATTTGCATTAGCACAAACATGAGTACCTAAAAGAGTGAGCTTGCATTGAGATGGATCTCAACAGTGGTTATTTATTATTATAGATTCAAAGACATATAGAAATAGGAATAATTAGCCAAACATTTCTCTTGGAGGTGGCAAACACATGATGGGCAATGTAGCCCCTGACCCTCATTCTTGGCAGATATCACTCGTCAATTACTGAGCCTAAATGGGGCCCAAGGGATCTTTCCTATACAATTCCCGTAGCAACCACTACCAAGTAAGGGTTGCCCACGAGAGCCTAATATAATCTAACCTTTTTATATTACAAGAACATTGAGACCCATGAAGATGATGTGATTTGCCCAAGGTCCCTAGTGACTAATAGTTGGGACTAGAATCCTTATTCAGTAAAATGCAAAAGCCCATTCCCTTGTACACTTTACGTCTTCATTGACAGTGGCTCAGAATCTAGAAGGGCACAGAAGAGTCTACATTTCTATGGCATGAAGGGAGTCCACAAGAGCAGGTAGGGACAGGAGGCAGAACATTGCTGTCCCTTCTTCATGTCTAGAAATATGGAGGATGATAAAATAGAAAATAAAGACGTTTTCACAAACTTTACTGTGGGGGTTTTCTAACTGAGCATTGGGGATGAAAGAAAGACTGTCCCTATACCAGCAGCAGGCCACAGCGGGGCCATCAAACTGTCCCTTGACTTCCTCAGGCTCCCACAGTCAGGGCTTGGAAGTTACTCATAGAGATCATGTTCTTGAACCTTTTCTCTCTGCATGTTGGGCTGGACCCGAGAGTGATGATACAGTTGCCAGTGGGGAGCCTTCGGTCAGACCTGGAGAATAAGAAGCTGCTGGTTGCCCTTTCTAGGAAGACAGATTCCATGGTTATCATTGCAGTCACTCCAAGTCCTGGGAAGGATGTGTGAGCAGGAGGGAAGGGTGTGAAGGGAGCCTGATAGATCAGCAAGTGAGCCAAAGCTGAGGGGACTGCTCAGGTCTTCAGACCTCTGTGATTCAGAGTGAAGACTGGTAGGCAGCCTCCCATTCTCCCAGAGCCCAGAGGGAAAATTGGTAGGCAGCCTCTAAGCTCTCTGCCAGAGACTTGAAACCAGGGCCTTGGGGCTTTTAAATGACAAGGGGAGGGCCAGGTGTGGTGGCACAAGCCTTTAATCCCAGCACTCGGGAAGCAGAGGCAGGTGGATCTCTGTGAGTTCAAGGCCAGCCTGGTTCACATAGTGAGTTCCAGGACAGCTGGGGCTACAGGGAGACCCTGTCTCAAAAAGACAAAAAAAAAAAAAAAAAAAAAAAAAAAAGACAAGGGAAAAAAGCAACAATGGAACATATGGGTGTTAAACAGCATTCATTTATCCCCAGGCGTACCCCACCCTCATAAAGCACTACAAAACCTTTCTCTTGAACAGAAATGGACTTCAAGATATAAACAGCAGGCATCTGAGGCACAGAGGGAACTGGAGCAGGTTGGAAGAAAAATGCAAATACCCAAGACAGAAGACAACATTTTTCTCATTCCCAAAGAGGGCAGAGCTGGATACCCATTGTTTCAGGGGCCTGGTCTGTCGTTTAAACTCTCTCTTTTCCTAGGATTTGATTGGGAAATATAATGGCTGTGGGACTGAAGGGAAGGGAGTGCCCTCATACCAGCTTGGCAACAGACAGTTGTTGGCAGGCCTGTGGCCATTCTACGCCAGTTTGCACACAGCACTTGTATCTGTTTCAGCAAAGGAATAGCAACTTCACAGTCTCCATCAGTCTGCTTTGTCCATCCTTTGGGAGATGTCTCTCTCAGCCAAGTTGGAAGGACTAGACACTACTTTAATATGCAACTGGGACCAGAGCACCGCTGCTTCTGTTTTTATTTCTATGGCAGGGTGACTGTGTGTTGACCACTTGGGCACCGGCACGCTGTGTCATTCATCCTCACAGCATCTCCTTCCCATGCTATTAATGTTCCCATTTGCCAGTAGAAAGCTGAGGCTCAGAAAAGTTTGGACCCCAGCCCAAGGCCCAACACCACAAAAGTCCAAGCTGAGATCAGAAGTCAGGCCAGTCTGATTCCACACTCAGGCCCTGATCAGGGCTGATCCAACAGTCACAACAATCCAGCATCCCATCAGGGATCAACTTAGGCAAAGGTAACAGCATTTTCTGTCTTTTTTTCTTACACTGTATTATGACACGGAGTTACAGAAGACCATCTTCATGCAAGCACATAACGCACATGGAACATATCGCCCCATACCCCAGTATCCTCTCTCTTTGTTCCCCAGAAAGTTTCACTCCTGATTTCATGTCACCAGCACATTTATGATATTATGACATCTGGGATCCACAAATGGGAGAAAACGTGATATTGGTCTTTCTGAGACTGTCAATTCACTTAGTATGATTTCCTCTAGTTGTATCCATTTTTCTGCAAATGACATGACTTCATTCTTCTTTATGGCTGAAACAATTCCACTGTGTACATAAACTACATTTTCTATATGCCTTCCTCTGTTACTGGACACCTCAGTGGGGAGCATAACTTAACTGCTGTGAGTAGCGCTGCAGTAAACACTGATGTGAAGTGTCTCCTGCTCTATGGACTTGAAGACTTTTGAGTAAACACCCAGGAGTGGCACAACTGGTTCATATAACAGAACTATTTTTACTTTTTGAGAAACTTCCATACAGACTTCCATCATGGCTGGACTAGTTTACATTCCCACCAGCATTGAGTAAGGATCCCAATTTTTCCCCATCCTTGCCAGCATTTGTTATCTGTTTTCATGATGGCTGCCATTCTGACTGGGGCGAGATGGAATTTCAGTGGAGTTTGGTTTGGTTTTGTTGTTGTTTGGGGGTTGCTGTTATTATTTGCATTTCTCTAATGGTTAGAGAGGGTAAACATTTTCTCACACATTTATTGACTGTTTATATAACTTTATCTTTTGAGAACTGTCTATTCATTTCATTAGACCATTTGTTGACTGGTTTGTTTAATCTCTTGTTATTTAGGGTTTTAATATTTTATTTTTACTTTTTTATGACTATGAGTGTATTGCCTACATGTATGTAAGTGCACCCATATTGTACAATGTCCGTGGAGGTCAGAAGAATGTGCTGGATTCCCTGGAATTGGAGTTACAGACAGTTGTTAGCCACCATGTGGGTGCTAGGACTCAAACCCAGGTCCTCTACAAGAGAAATCAATGCTCTTAACCACTGAGTCATTTCTTCAGCCCCTGTTCTTTTTTTCAGTTCTTTAGATAGTCTAGCTATTAATTCTCTGTCATACATGTAGCTAGAAAGAGATATCAGCATTTTTAGTAATATGAAATGGAAGATAAAATGGAAGAAAGTCAGCATAAGGGGTAGGCACTAGTTTCTGATGCATTTGATTCATTGATGCCATTATGTTGTCCTTGGTACTTTTCTGTGGGCCAAGAATCTTGGTATCACTTCCCTAGGTGCCTCTGCCTCTATACCCTCAAAAAACTACAGTCAAGCTGTCAACTGGGGATGTGCTCTCACCTGAAAGCTCAGTTGAGGAAGTACCTCTTCCAAGTACTCTCCTGTGGTAGTTGGAAGCAGGTTTCTTCCCATTCCTTGCCACATCAGTTTCTCCATGGGGCAGCTCGCAGCATGGCATCTGGCTTCCAGCAGGATGTACACGTGCAAGGGAAGGCCAGCCAGATGGGAACCAGAGTATTTATAACAACCTGATCTTAGAAGTAGCCTCCAGTTTCCTTTCATACTATATGTTAGAAGTAAGTCATTTTGTTCAGTCCATACTCAGTGAGGAGCTTATACAAGAGTGTGAATATCGGGAGCCTGCATAGACTAGAGATTAAGAGGGAAGGGTGTGTTGCAGGACAGCCAGCTAGGAGAGAATGGGGACTTGGCTGGAGGTGATGAAGATAAGAAGTCTGTCTCTTCCTTTTACTCTAAAATGCAGAATGGAAGTTTTACAAGACTTTGTTAGCAGAGCTTAATTAATAAACTTTCTGTTTGTAGTGGGAAACATAAAAAGAGCTGCAAACCTGAGAGCAGGTCCTATTCTGGACTCCTTTAGCTAGCAGAGTATAAATGCAAATCCGTTGACCGCTCCAACTCTGAAATTATAATTTTGTGGTACTGTCAACAGAAGGCAGATTTAGAACAAATACGTATTTAGGTTACAGTTCACTTTAAGTTTGATCATAGTTTGTGAGAGGGGAAAAAAATCAGAAATTGCAGAACTGGGCCCTTGGAAAAATTATGAAACAACTACAGGAAAATTGATATCCTTGGGAGAAACCCATGTTTAATCTTTAGGTAGCCTGGGGCCTAAACAGACCAAGGGCTATGGATCAGTGAATTTTCCCAATGCGGATGAACAGAACAGAATCCATCCCTAAGTCAGACAACAGCCTAGTCCTTAGGGAGCAGAATGATATTGTGGTTTCATGGACAGTCCAATCACTGTAATCTCCAGGTCCCCACATGTTGAGCCCAGTGCACTTTGAGAAGGCGTTGCCCTTTAAATAAAAGGATTTAGGATTATTTTTTCCCATCCATACCTCCCCTGGAAATACACCTCAGTAAATGGGCTGGAGCCAATGGAGCCATCCTTAGACACTCATGGAAACAGGTTGAGACTTGTGACAGCTGTTTCCAGAGCCCATCAGGCAGAGAAAAACACAAAGAACCAAATACCTTTTTGTTAACAAATTATAATTTTTAACTGTTTGGGTCATAGAAAGAGGATGAAACTAGCATTTCTGGACTGTTCATTACCTATCAAGTATATGTGTATGTTAATTTGGTTATTCCTCACAACTACAAATAATCATGTATAGTATCATCTTGGCTTCTCAGAGGTGAGAACTGAGCTTAACATTCCAAAGGCCATGTGACTTTCAAGTGCAGAGCAAGGATAGTTTACAACACCCAAGTTCTACCCCACAATCTTGCTGCTTCTCTATGCTTTGTCTCAGGACTTGCTGATCTACATTCTTGATACTCACTGAGCCTGAATTAAACAACAGTCACACATTGTCCATGTCCCAGTGGTCTTTACTCTGAGAATGAATGTCATCAATGAATTGGGAAATAGCACCAAATTAATTCAGAAACTATGCCAGGAACAGAGCTGCAAAACAAGTCCTGGCTGTAGGAAGAAGAGTTGGGACAGTGCCGGTGGCGGTACGTTCCAACAAGTCTACATTCAAGCTTCAGTTTTGCCATTTAGCAGTCAGGTGACCTTGGGCAAGTTATTTCAGTTCTCTTAGCCTGAGCGTATTCATTGTAAAATAAAAAAATAATTGTGTCTATCTCAATAGGTTCTGTGTATGTTGAATAAGAAAATTCTTTTTTTTAATCTTATTATTTTTATTTTATGTGTATGAGTGTATTGCCTGCATGTGCACCTGTAAGTACACCCATGTCGTGCAATGTCCATGGAGATCAGAAGAGGGTGTCAGAGCCCCTGGAACTGGAGTTTAGGACAGCTGTTAGCCGCCATGGTATCCGCTAGGAATCAAACCCAGGTCCTCTGTAAGAGCAGTCCATGCTCTTAACTGATGAGCCATCTCTCCAGTCCCAAATAAGAAAATTCTTAGTCAGGCACATGCGTACTCCTAATCACAGAACTCAGGAGGCTGATGGCCAGCTTGGGCTACCTAGTAAGTTCCAGGCCAACCTGGACTAAAGAATAAGATGCTATCTCAAAAGGAGGAGCTGGGAAGTAGGGGAAATAAGGAAGGAGGGAGGGAGGAGGGAGGGAAGGAGGAAGGAGGAAAGAAAGGAGGGGGTTGGGGAGGGGGGAGAGGGAGGGAGGAGGGAGGAAGGGAGGGAAAAAAGGAAGAGAAATGAAGAAGATTCATGTAAGTTATTGAGAACAGTTACTGGTTCATGGTAAATATTCAATGACTGCTATAGAGTACTCTTATTTACCTAGAAAGTAACTTTCTTTGAGGTCCTTAAAGTTATTTCTTTGTTCCTGCTGACCTTTTAGGCTGTTTTTTTCAATAACAAATTTCAGAGACTGACTGCTATGTCTCTTAGTTCAAAGTAATAACTAATCCTAATTTTCATGTCCAAGTCCCACTGAGTTGGTGGCATATTGTTTGTCAGTTAAAACCCTAGCATAGAGTAACAGGTTTGAATCTGTCCCACATCCTGCCCCAGGACTATGGTGTTGAAGTCACCATGGGTTGAATCATGAGAAAACCTGTTTCAAGTACCCTCCACAATGTGAATACCCAAGTGACTTCCAAGAAATGTGTTCTGATCCTTCCAAAAGCTTCACTAATCTCACATGTAAATACAGTGTTCAAGATGGGAGTGTTGCTTGCTGGGAGTCTGTTGCTACGTGACTTCTGATTGGTTTTCACCTGGATAGCCCCAAGTTTTTTGAGAGTTTTTTTTTCTCTTTTTTAAAAATTTAACACGATTGCTTTTCTCAGCTTTAGAGATGTTTAAATAGTTCTTTTGAAACTTCACAAAAAAATAAAAAGAAAAGCCATGAATCTAGATTTTAAATTTTTTGTATGCAACAAAAATCTTATGCTTCTGAGAATGAGCGTCTGTGGAATATTCAACCACAAATGGAGCATCTACATTACCTCCCCCTTGTCCCAAAAAGAGTTCAGGAACCATCCAGGAAGAGGAGTGCACTGGATAGCTTTCATTGTCAATTTGACACACCTGGGTAGAGGGCTCCTCAATTGGGGAATTACCTTCATTGGCCATGTCTGTGTGACCTTTTCTCGATTATTGAGTGATATGGGAGGGCCCAGACCACTGTGGGTGATGCCACCCCTGGGCAGGTGGGCCTGTGTTATAAAAGAAAGAAGGTTGAACACAGCCAGGGGAGCAAGCCAGTAAGCAGTGTTCCTCCATGGCTTATGCTCCAGCTCCTGCCTCCAGGTTCCTGCTCCCTCAGTGATGATCTGTGACCTGGGAAGTGTAAGCTAAATGAACCCTTTCTTCCCCAAGTTGGTATTGATCAGAGTGTTTCATCACAGCAATTGAAGGCAAACTAGATCAAGGAGGCAGAAAAATTGTACAATGGAAAAAAAAAGGAGGCCAAAATTGAACAGTGTCTTCTGGACATGACAGGACCACTGTACTCAGGAGCTCACAGCAGCTGTGGTTTCCTGTACAAGATCAAGTCAGTCAGCCTTCTAGTATGAAGGGGAAAAGGGCTCATGAGCTCCCACTGCTAGCTGAGGAGCTATTGACAATTTGAGGCTACTAGGGGAGGGAGAGTCAGTTTTCTTTAGGGATGTGGTCTCTAATAGGTTGGCCACGCTCCAGTGGGGTTTATTCAGTGGGTTTTATATGTAAGTAAAGGAAGTTGAGAGGGGGTAGGAGATGGTGGGTGGGTCTAGGAGGAGTTTGGGGGAGGAGTGAATATGATCAAAGCACACTGCATGCATGTATGAAATTCTCAAAGACTTAATGGAACTATTATACTCCTTTAAATCTTATGCTTTCAAATTGTCAACTACTTTGGTTGGGAATCATAAAGCAGTAACTCAAATATTGACAATCAACTAAATGTTAGCAATGAATCAGACCCATAGACCAAATGTTTTTAATCTTTTATCCAGGAGAGCTCAAAGGTTCCATTTGTCTTTAAAATGTTAGCCTATTAGTATAGAAAAATAGAAACAATCTCAGAAAAGTAAATTAACAAAGAAATAATTAGTGGCTAGAGAGTTGGCTCAGTGGTTAAGAGTGCTTGCTGCACAAGCATCAGGACTGGATTTGGGACCCCTGCACCCATGTAACAAACCGGATGTGGCCCTGAGCACACCTGTAACCCCAGCACTAAGGCTGGAGACAGAAAGATCACTGGGGCTTGCTGACTGCCAGCCTAGCCAAAAAATTCAAGCTTCAGATTCAGGGAGAGACCCTGCCTCAAAGGAATGAGGTGGAAAGTGTGAGGAGGGCACTTGGCGCCCTCCTCTGGTCTCTGCATCCATGCATGAGAACCCACACATGCACATACATACACAGAGCACACTCACACATGTAAACATACCCCCAAATTCTAATTAAGTTTATTTTTTAAAATTAAAGAAAATAGGAATGTTGCCTTTTTACTATATTACAATCTTTGGTACATAAAAGTTTCTAAGCTCATCTATTTTTCTTTTGTTCTTTATGCTTTTGGTGTTATATCGAAGGAATCATCACTAAGCTCAATGTAATAAAGCTTTCCTCTGCATCTTCTAGGAATATTAAAAATTGGTACCTTGTGTTTCAGTCTTTTATTTAGTTCTGAGTTAACTTTTATATAGAGAACATCTTCATTCTTTTGAATACAGATATGCAGTTTTCCCCTAACACTGCTGAAGAGATTTCCCTTATCCCTTTAACCTTGGCACTTTCTTTAAGCATCATCTGAGCAAATGTGGGAAGGTTCATTCCTGAGTTCTCTACTCTCCTCCATCGATCTATTTGTCTTTCTGCTGGTACCATGCTGTGGTCTTCTGAGAGGCCTACATTAGCCCTTGCAGCTTAGTAGGGTGGGCGGGATGGTCTAGGGTAGAGATACCATGGTGAGGAAGCAAGAATGCTCCTTTCCTGAGACTGTGATCTTGTAATTCTACCCACATAGGTCCCTATAACCTCCATGAAAGCCAAAACTTCTTACCTATATTTCCCAGTTTGAATCTGGCATCTTTCAGCTTACACCTGCTTCTCTCTATTCTGCTCTGAAATTCTGACACTGGGTGATCCATATACTACTTTTCCCATGATTCCTTTACATCTGGATTCCTGTTATCTTTCTGTGGGAGAGACTACTATCAGGACTTGGAAACTAGAGAAACTGAGAAGCTATTCTTTCTGCTTCTAATGCTTCTCAACAAGTGGCTAGATCCTGCATTCCCTCCCTTTCCACTATAGCTGTGAAGCCTCTCATTGCTGTTTGAGCACAGCCACATATCCCTTCTTGGCACATGTGTCTTTACCCTGTGTCTTCTTATCCTGCCCACTGAGTTGCTCCATGAAGTTATTAAGCTACAGATCACTGACTATTCCCTTTTTATTCTTTTTAAAAAAAATGTTTTTATTTATTTGTTGTATTTTATGTATATGAATGTATTGCCTGCATGTATATAAGGGCACCCAGTGTATTGCCTACATGTATGTAAGTGTACCCATGTCATGTAATGCCTACAGAGGTCAGAAGAGAGCATTGGATCCCCTGGAACTGGAGTTAAGGATGGTTGCTAGCTGCTGTGTGGGTACTGGGAACTGAAACCAGGTTCTCTGCAAGAGCAACCAGTGCTCTTAACTGCTGAGCCATCTCTCCAGCCCCCCATTTTTGTTCTTAGTACTCCCATTCCATTACTCATATAACCAGTTCCGTGCAGTAGAATTGTTGCTATCTAGAGACATTTCTATCTTCTTGATTTGAATCATGATTCATGTAGACTCCAACCTACCTTTCCAGTCTTATGTCCCACTTATCTAAAACCAAACACTGTACCATACTCTCTCACATGTTATATGTTCTAGTTGTGCTGTATAAAACCTTTCTTCCTATAGACTTTCTATAGGAAGAAAGGACATCATCCTGATTGATTTTTCCTAACTTACTCTATAATAGGTGCTATTCTAGACATTGGGACTAGAATAGCACCTATTCTAAAAAAAGTCCTTTCCTTCATAGAACGTTCACCCTATTAAGAGAAATATGCAAAAAATGTCAAATAGCAAGAAAGCCTACGAAGAAAAATAAATCTGAATAAGGATCAAATGATGTAATGGTGACGGGGTGATACATGGAGAAATTTCACGTGTTAGAGGCAAACCTTTTCTTCTAATACCAAATAAACTAACAACTCTTTAATACCATTTGACAACTAATACATATAAGATGACAGTTCCTCTTTACAATTCTCTTTTATCCTCCAGATCTAACATTATTAAAACTCTACATTTAGACTAAGCTTATTGTCCTACCAAGAAAAAAATTAAGACTCAAAATCTTTGCGTTCCAAATGATCAAAAGTTAAACATGGAGAACTCATGTGATGTAGTTTAAACCATAAACCAACAGATGGGAGAATTCCAAGATGACATAAATTTACAGGCAGTATATAAGACTATTTTCTGGGCTACAGATGTAGGTGGTGGACTGGGAGACAGAAAAAAGGCAGAGAAAGTGAACTTAGAGGTAATTGTAGGGTCTGGTCCTACGTCCTCCTTGGCCTTGGTTCTAGAGGGACCACATCTCTTAAATACATTTGTGGGGGGAGAGGAATCTCAGAGCAGCAAGCTTGTAGCTCTCCTCCCTAAGAGACTTGAAGCCTTTAGAAAAGCCCTTAACCAGCACATCACCAAATCAGTATCAATGGCTAAGGAATGGACCCAGGCAAGTGGAATAGGCTGACAGCCAAATGTTTCCATGCTCCAGGTAGCAGAGAGGACAAGAGGGTGAAAGAGGTGCCATCACATGATACAAAGTCAGTAACTGTGTGTGTATCTTGCAAAAACATAGAGGATATCACACATCAGTTTTAAGAGCAAAAGAGAGGATAACATTGAAAATCAAGGGTAGAGGGGCAGGGGGGATGGCCTAGTAGTTAAGGGGACTTGTTCTAGAGTATCTGAGTTCAGTTCCCAACACCCACATCAGGTGGCTCAAAACCACCTGTAACTCCAACTCCAAAAGTTCTGACAGTCTTTTCTGGCTTCCTCGGGTGCCTCCACAAGTACCCACACACATACATGGAACATACATGCACATAAAAATCTTTAAATAAAAACATACTGGAAACATGAGGTTTAGGGGAATGTAGGAGCTGTCACATGATCCTGGATGCCTGTCCCCTAATGTCAAGTATATCATGTCATATTTTCTATGGTTGCCATAACAAAGTGCACGCACACACACACGCGCGCGCGCATGTGCACACATGCACACACACACACACACACACACACACACACAAAACTGGATGATTTAAACAGGAAAAATTTGTTGTTTCCAATCTCTGGAAGCTAGAAGTCAAAGATTAGCTAGATGTGTTCAGGGTTGGTTCCTTCAGAGAACCAAGAATAACATTTTTTTCCAAGCCCTTCCCCAGCTTCTAATCACATGCTGCAATTCTTGGAGTGTTTTGTATTGCAGATCATTCTCTTCGATCAGCTTTCATCTTCATATGGTCTTCTCCCTTTCAGTTTTTACAGGAATCCATTATGTCCCACCATGACCTCATTTTAATTTGATTGTCTCTATATGGAACCTATCTTCTAAAAGGTATTGGGTATTAGTACTTCAACTCAGGACTTAGAGAGGGACAGATCATAGCATCATGAATGTAAAGTACCAGGGAGGAATGAAATGTAAAGAAATTTGACTTTAACTAAAGAATTAAGCAAGAGACTGAATTAAAATGGTATGATTGAGTTACCTTGCAGTTGAATAGGTTTAACATGGTCCCCACCACTTTGAGTGTGGGTATGGCCTGCGACTTACTTCTAATAGAAACAAGTGATTATGTTACCTACATAAGACTCCATTTTGCACATAGACTCATTATTTCTCCCTGGCTCCAAAGAAGTAAAAAAATCCTATTGTAAGAGAGCTTGCTGTATGGCAAGGAACTTCAGGTAACCTCTAAGAGCTGAAGGTGATGCCCATCAAAAAGTCACAGTACTCAGTCTTTTAACCATACAGAAATATATATTTCTGGCAACCCCAGTAAAGCAAAACTGAACGCAGTGCTGCCTCGGTCTCCGGGTAAGAAACCAGTCCTTGGCAACAACTTTACTGCACTCTTGCTGAGAAACCAGATAAGCCATAGCCACATTCTTGACCCAAAGAGACCATGAAATAATATATATGTGATATTTCAAGCTGTTAAATTTGTGGAAAATACACACACACACACACACACACACACACACACACACACACACTGAAAACCCTAAATCTTCTTGCAATAAGAACACTTACAAGTTGGTTGTGATGGCACACACCTTTAACCCCAGCACTAGGGAGGCAGATTGTGAATCTTTGTGAGTTCGAGCTAACCTGGTTGACATAGTGACACCCTGTCTTTAAAAGAGCTTCTTGGGCCTTGGGCCTGTCCTGCTGAGGCTGCCTGAGAGTTCCTGAGTAGCCTGGGCTCCCTCATCCTCCTGGAGAGGGTGGCACTTTTATCTTCGGGGTAATCAGCACCTGTCTAATTGGAATTAAGACCCTCTTAACCAACTGGATAGAACTCATGTAAAGGCACTGTAAGCCTAGCCAACTACACACGACTGGAGAGGTCATAAATCCTAGAGAAAAACCTACTTCCATCACATCCTCAGACCAACATAATTTCTTACTTTATTTTAAATATGCATCCTCATATTTACAGGCAAATGTGCCTTTCACCCCTCATCAAAGAAGCTTCTTTTTGCAACAGATGGGGGACTATTGCAGAGTTACAGAACTGTTCAAATGTAGAGAACAAGTGTCTCTGAGACACTTGACCCTAAGTGACACATTTTCAATGCAACCTCTACACACAGTGGTGATTTTACATAGTAATAAAAAACTGATAAAACTTACCCAGTAATATAGGAGCTTTAGCATCAGATTAAGGAACTTTTAGACAGAAGCTGGGGAAGACTGAAGATACAATCGTTTTCAGTCCTGAAGAAAATTAAATTTCGTACTTGTGTATACTTAATGAAAATTCTATTTGCTCCACCTTAAATCAATTTAATCTTTTTCTTCTTTCTCTTGTGTTTCCTCTCTCCAGTTTTAAAGTAAACTTTGCCATTTGATAGTCTGTTGCTGTTTTGTTTCATTACTTAAGAAAAAAACCACCCAAGTTCTGTGAACTGATAGCTGGTAATTTTGCCCTCATGGTAATATTGAGCACAAGCTCTTTGCAGATGGTGTGGGATCAAAGGGGCTCACTGGCTACAGACCCTCAGAACGGCAGCTCCTACATTTCTCTGGGGGAGGGTCAGGGACCACAGTACTTATGCTAGTACTTATGCTTTCCTGACCAATACTACATTCACTTTGATAAAGGCAAACAGCTACATTTTTCTAAAAACGTATTTATCCACTCTATTAATATGAGTCAGCAGATAGATGCCAATTACCCATATCAAAGAATTCCTTTTAAAAAAGAATTCTTTGTTTTTATTGTGATAGTTGGGTGTATTTGGTGGGGACCTTCAGAAGCGGGGGCACTACCCCATGTTTTGGTCACTGCTAGTGGACCACCCAGGATCCAGAGCTCAATGTGGCTTTGTTGCTTTCTTCTCATTATCAAGAGTGCAGTAACTAGTGATAAAACAAACATGTTCTGTGTGAGAAAAAAAAGCCAACTGACAGTGCTGGTAACAGCAATAAAGAAAGTAGTGAAGTCTTGAGAACGTGAAAGCATTTGTGTTTTTAGGATAAGCAACTGTTTCAGAAATGTCTTCTGTAAATGTGGACACTGAAAACTAACCAGACTAACATTTTAGAGAACATTTTTCCTGTCCTTTTCCGTGTGTTTTAAATATTGAGGTGGTAGCATGCTACCTTTTCATCTGACTGATAAGCACTGTTTCAATGACAATACTCCCAACAAATAAACATTATTATTATTAATTGTGTTATCATTATTATATTGTATGATTAATAGAAGGGCACATGTGGAGTCAAGACAACCCTGCAGAGTCACTTCTTGCCATCTACTACATCAGTCTTGGGTACCAGGCAAGTGCCTTTATCCACTGAGTCATCTTGCCAATCCCCCAACAAATAAGTTTTAATGGATGCATTTTATTTCATTACATCAAAGCAACATGACTTAATAATTCTCCTATTATTCTAGTAGTCACTATTATTCTAATCTCACTTTCATATAAATAGCGCTGTAATAACCACTTTATAAATACCTTTAAGCTGGATTCACGTTCTTAGGGATGTAAGTTTGTATGTTTATACATATACGCATATGTGCACACTATGAGCAAAATTACAACTCAGAAAATTATCTGTTAATTCAGATTACAAAGCACTCTCCAGAAAGGTCAATATAATTCATACCTTTGCTAGCCATATAAGAGAACACTCTCCTTACTATAACCTTGCTGGTATTGAGAATTTATAGTTTAACAATTTGAGCCTAGCACGAAGGATGTAGCTTAGTGGGAAAGAGTGTTTAGCAATACGAAAGCCCGAGCTGAATCCCCATCATCACATAAAAACAACTTGATCCTAGTTATAATCTAAGGGAATAATCTAATTCATTTTGATCCAGATCTACTTTGAGTATTTTAAATTTTTTAAAAATTTATTTATGAGTATGCGTGTGTGACTACATGAGTTTATGTGTTCCACATGGGTGCAGGAACCCACAGAAGCAAGTAGAGGGCCTTGGGTTCCCTGGAACTGGAGTTGCAGACAGCTGTGAGTGGTCACATGGGTACTGGGAACTGAACACAGGTCCTCTGCAAGAGCAACAAGTGCTCTTAACCACTGGGCCATCTCTCCAGCCCCCATTTTTATTTTGTTTTTTTAAATTATGTATATATATGGGGCTGGAGAGATGGCTCAGTGGTTAAGAACACTGGCTTTTCTTGTAGAAGACCTGGGTTCGAATCCCAGCACCCACATGGCAGCTAACAACTGTCCATAACTCCAGTTCCAGGGGATCCAACAGCCTCTTCTGCCTTCCATGGGCATTGCACGTCATGGGTGCACTTACCTACATGCAGGCAATACACACATACACATAAAATAAAAATAATAAATAAAACAAAAAAATAAATTATGTGTATGTGGGGGTGGGTTGTACATGTGAGCACAGTGCCTTCAGAGGCCAGAAGAGGGCACAGCACCCTGAATTGTTTAAGAATTTATTGAAGAGACTGTCCCTCTACTACAAATCACTCTACCTCCTCATTAATGACTGTATGCTACAGGTCTTTCTCTGTGCTTTTTCTTCTCTATCCATATGATGTTTACACTTGTGCCACATATTGTTACTTGTGCAATTTCATAATGCATTGTAATATTTAGTGAAGCTGATCTGTCGTTAGCCTTTTTGTATAATTATAAGCTAAGCTCACCTTTTTAGAACACTGTTGGTTTTAACTTCTGCCCTAGCACCATGTTTTACCTTACATCATGGCTATATAACTTGTTCCCCCATAGCAACAAAAAGCTGCTTGAAGACAGAGATTTTACAATCTTTTTAAAGCCTCCCCTTTCTGTACCAAAATTTTTTACTCACAAAATGTTCTGCAGACAATTGGAGTCCATCAGACCAACTTAAATGGCTGGAGAGATGGCTCAGTGGATGAGAGTGATTGCCATACAAGCATAAGAACCCGAGTTTGAATCTCAAGAACCCATGTCAAAAACTGGTATGGTTTCATGCACATGCTTGTTACCCTGGAACGTGAGGGTGCAGAGATGGGACAATCACTGGGGCTTACTGGCTGCCAGCCTAGCTCTAGGTTCAGTGAGAGATCTTATCCCAAGAAAATAAGAAGAGTGACAGAGCAGGACACCTGACATTCTCCTCTGCCCTCAGCACAAGCAGAAGTGTGTGAGGGTGCACACACACACATACACACAATGCATACACACACAAATATATCATACACACCCACACCAATGTTCTGTACTATGAGGGATAAGGCATAAGAGCCAGGTTAGAAGGTTAGTGAGGAAGAGAAATTTGACAAGCCCTGCTGTGAACAAGGTCTCCAAAATTCTTGCTATGTTGTTCAGAGCCAGCCCTGTGTCCAAACCAACACAAGTGCTTAATGCTGCTGCCATGTCACAGTAGCTCCAGGGTCCAGAGATAAGTGGCCTCCGAATGTTGGCTGTTGGCTATTTTCTGTTATTCTCATCTTCTGAAGTTGCCTGGCTATAACTCCCAGGCCACAGTCCTCTGACAAGGTGCATGGCCAGAGGCCACCGGAATAGGCCAATTCTCTTTCTTTGAAGATTCCCAGTTACATTAACTGAAGATTTTGACTTGTAGACATTGGATCAGGAGCAAGAAGTTTTCTTTAAACAGACAGATGAGGAAAGGAATCAATTAAGAAGAAAAATAAAATCAGTCTCAAATTATAGCAAGTCACCAGAGTGGTGGCGTGACCAGAAGGCTGAGCTCCCCACATCTTCACAGACACCACTAAATATTGTGAAGGAACTTCTGGCTGAAGTCTGCCCAGAATTGTTCAAGATTCTTCTCAGCTATTTTCTGGATTTCTGGCCTCCAAAAATTATGCCCAAACTGGACCCTGGTGGAATCCATTGTGTAGGAATGTGTCCAGAACATCACTCTGATAGAACCTAATGCTGGAACAGGTCAGGTTGATTTTCTTGGACATCCTTATCTGCATAGGCATTGTAAGCTGCCTTTTATCTGACCCAGATGGTCTATACTAATTTCCTATGATTACTTTTAGGTTCTTTTATCTTTTATTTCCATCCAAACATATTTTGTTCCCCTGCCAACTTATTTATTATGTGACATTCTTTCTCCCTTCAGACACAATATCCGCCCTGACCCACACTGGCATAATTCCCCCTAGCCTGTTGTGTCTATCCTTGTATAAACTTTCCATATCCAAATTATTCCAAGTCTGTTTCTAGTTTTAGCCCCTCCTTAGTAATCCTTGTTGCATAATGTGTCTATTATATCTCTCCATATTTGTTTTCTTTCAGTTCACTTCTTACCATGCATATGAAAGCCATCTGTAAGGGAAGCTGTTTAGAATTTGCTTTTTTTTCCTTTGGCTTCCTTTAGGGTTCTGTCTCCTTCCTTGGAGTTCTTTTCATCTCTGACTCTCCTCCCTCTCCCAGTCCCCCTCCATTCCCCCACTATGTGCTCATTGGTACCTTCTTCCCTGATGTGTGTCTTTTTACTGTGGTGTCTTTGTGTGTTGCTATGTGGTTTTGCAGTAGAAACTGGCTTCCTTCATTTGTTTTTTAGCATCTAGCAGTAGTTCATTTAGTGAGAACTTATTCAAAATTGTTTTTATCTTTGCATGTGCCTAGAGTCTGTAAAAATACAATAAACTCATTTTATGACCCCGTCAGAGCTCAGCAGTCTATGAATGAAAATTATTTTGAGCAACCCTTATGTGGTCTTCAGAGTCGCAGAGCTGACTATTGAACTATCCTTTTTCCTTCTTGAATTCTTTTTTTTTTAGATCTATTTCTTATATGTGTGTGTGTCTGTGTGTCTGTGTCTGTGTGTCTGTGTAAGTGTATGCCACATGTGTGTAGGTGCCTGAGGAAGCCAGAAAAGGGTGTCAGATTCCCTGGGGCTGGAGTTACAAGTAGTTGTGAGCTGCCTGATGCAGGTGCTGGGAACTGAACTCTGGTTTCCTAGAAGAAAGGGAAACATTCTTAACCACTGAGCAATATCTCTAGCTCCATTTCTTGTTGAATTTTCGACTATTCCCTACCCTGTTTGTTACTGTTTTGTGCATGTGGGTGCAAACCAGCATTTAGTTCACCGAAAAACGTGACAAACACATCTGTACGTTCTGTGTCGTTTAAGCCAGCCAGATGGTGAAACATGATGGAAGGAGGGAGATAAAGCAGTTAGTATGACTGGCAACGCTGAAATATTTTCCAGAAATGCAAACTTCCTTAGGGAGAGTCTGTATCTTTAGCTGCTTTTTCACTCAGCCTCCCTACCTCAGGTGAAAATAGATGATATTAATAAGACACAATCAATGGGATTCTTACCAAAATTGTTAAAATGCTGCCGAAGAAGAAAGGTTCTATTGAAGACTGGCTAATAACAAGAAGATGCAACCTTGAACACTACCCCCAGCATCATTAGGTACATTTTTGTGCAGGGAAGTAGTGAGTCACTGACTAACCTTAAAAAGAAAGAAGACACACTTCATGGGTGTGGGTCATTGCTGGAGAATCCAGATGGGCATAATGAGCAAACATCACTGTTCACCTAGGGCCAAGTTCCCCATGCTGAGATCCATACTGACAGCAGTGTGGGTCCAAGTCAGAAGAGACAGAAACCAGGAAAAGGGCCCCAGTTGGAACTGTCTCCTCTCTAGATCCACAGCAAAAATATAGTCCACAAAATCTGCACAGCATTCTTGCTGTTCAAATTCTTGAGCCAGGTACATTTTCACCATATCAGAAGCATGAAATTTAAAGGGAAAGAAACAACATTTGTGTTTGTATTAGGAACGTAGATTTGGAAGCCATTTGCCTCCTTGAACCTAACAGAGGAGCTATTTTCCAGGTGTGTGATAATAAGCCAGCGACTTAATCCCACCAACCTCAGTTTTCTTTGATGTAAAATAAGGATTATAATAGTGCCTACCAAATAAGCCTTATCCTTGTGCTTGGTACACAGTAAGCACTGAATAAAACTTTGCTGTTATTATCAGTATTTGAGAAAGCTGAGGCCTTAAAAGAATTGCGTTTTCTCAAAACTTCGCAAGTGTATTCTATGCAGAACAAAGTCAAGACTCACTGAGTGTCAGCTGTGAGCGGTTTCCCATTGTCCTGATATGATCTTGATACTTTGCTGTATTCACTTTCTTCTGCTGTGCTTTTGTCACATGTAGTAACTCTCCCTCACTATGTAAATGATTCATGGAGAAAAATAAATCCTTATTACTTTAGACAGACCTTTGGCCTGGGCAAAGACCACTGATCCAAGTGACAGCTTTGCATAAAGGCAGTTGTCCATCTACTTTCCCAATGGCAAACTCACTGAGGGAAAGGCTGTGTCCTGTTTCTATGATACACCTCTGAGCCTTGTCACCTTGCAACTGTTGACTATGTGCCAGAAAGGAACTCAGTATTGGTAATCATTATTACAAACTGTTTCCAAAATTTTATTATGTATCCCTGACTCATATTTCTGACTACTGCCCATTTTACAAACAAGGACACCATAGATTAAAGGTTCAGTCATCAAAGTTAAGTGACTTGCTCAAGCTCGCACTAATTCTACCTGCCTCCCCAGAACACACTCAGACAGACTAACAGCAGAATTCACACTGTACCTATTCAGACACAAATTAATCTGATTAAAATTCACTTCTACTATAGGCTGGGCATGGTGGTGCATGCCTTTAATACCAGCACTCGGGAGGCAGAGGCAGGCAGATCTCTGTGAGTTCAACGCCAGCCTGGTCTACATAGTGAGTTCCAGGACAGCTGGGGCTACAAGGAGACCTTGTCTCAAAAAAGACCAAAAAAAAAAAAATTCACTTCTACTAGAACACACATTTTATGAGAGAATACATTTCAGAAGGTACAATTATCTTAAGTATAGGGAAGCCCTTTTGCTAACACAAGATGAACATTTTTCTTTTTGAAAAGTTTTTAGAGTGTCTGTGTGTGTGTGTGTGTGTGTGTGAATGTGGCTGTATAAATGCCACAGCATGAATGTGGAGGTCAAAAGACAACTACAACTTCTTTCAGGAATAGTTTCTATCCTGTCATGTTGTGAGATCCAAGACTGAGCTCAGGTCATCTGCCTTGTGTGCAAGCTTGCCCGTTGAGCCATCTCACCAGTCCAAAATTAAATTTTTTTTGTCAAAGTCATTTATATAATTTTTATTAAGAAAATTGTAGATCCTCACTAATTTTGAAGCACAAGAGACCAGCTCAACTTCTACCTAGGGTTTGGATGACACATGTCCAATTTAACCCATGTACCATTAAATCGTAGAAGAATCAAGTTCTCTTTTATGGGAAATTGTTTCTCTCTTCAGATATTCTATTTTGGTCCATCCTGGCTTCATTTTGGGGTAAAGTTAGAAACTTTCAGAAAACACTTTAATAAGTGTGTGATAAATTACTGTTACGAGAGGGCCTACTGAGTAAATACATCTTCCCACACAACATTCTAAGACTGTTTATCGTATTTGAAGGCAA
>NW_008336313.1:4927962-4962019 GCF_000622305.1 Nannospalax galili | reverse complement strand
CACTTCACGCATTATATCCCTACATACCCCTGCCACAAAAAAAATTAAAAATCAAGTATACAACTGAGACAGAAAATCAGGCTATTTATTTCCTGCTAGAAACCTTGAATGAGAGAAAACAAAGTCACGATGTCCTAATGTGACTTTGAGGAAAAGAAAAATATCACGCCCAGCGTTGTAGCGAGTGTTCATCTGAGCAAAGCAGCCGCCACTACGTTAGATCAGCTGTGCTAGCTTGCAAAGACAGCTGAGGTAGGACTTGCTGATGGCTGCTGTCACTGGATCCTTGCCTGAGATTTTAGCTGCACCTCCTAGCCATGTATATGCAGTTCTGCCCTAATTACACATGGTCTTGTTGTCTCAAGCTAACAACAAATACAGGAGAGGATGTTGGGAAAGAGGAACCTTTATTCCCTGCTGGTAGAAATGTAAACTAGTGCAGCCACTGTGGAAATGAGTATCCTCAAAAAGTTGAAAATAAAACTACTATATGACTCGATTATACTGTTCTTGGTTTTATGCCCAAAAGGTTCAATATACCACAAAGACACATCCATGTTTACAGAAGTCCAGAAGAGGACACTCTCTCCTTCGGCAAGCCACAGCCCTGCCTTCTGGTATAAGGCTCCTGTCTCTCCACTGTGCTCCCCAAGAGGTTGGCCATGCCAGGTACGCTAAGGAGATGAAATCTCAAATATTAATGCCTAGTGGTGTGACTCGTCTTTTTCCTAAGAGACCTGTGAAAGATTCAATGGACTTCTGGTACTGTAGAATACAATACAGGTACTGATTAAATAATTATCTTAGAATTGTATCAGTTCTGTAACTGCATAATAAGCCGGGACTCTTGAGAACTCACTGGAGAGCTGTGAGTATGGAGTTAATTTCCAGTATTTGCTGCAAATCAGAAATGTACTGGCTTGCTTTGCAGTGTGACCTCTTCCAAACTTAATAGCTCATCAGCATGGCTAAGTTGTTCAGTCTTTCCCCTTCTAGTTCTTTGTTTGCATTCCTGGAATTTTCCAGAATTTGGGGAAATTTTGGATACTGCATCCTCTGGTGCACTTTAATATTTATGTGATATTCTATTCTTAGCATCAGTAGGAAAAAAGTACAGGTTAAAAAAAACCTTCCCATATTGTTGTTCAGTCAGATACCAAATTGGAAAACAAAGCAAAAATCTTTGAACTGTGAATTCAGGGCTATGAGAAGCTTCCTAGGCTGTCTTCTCAGTCTTGGTGTTTGTTCTGCCAAACACAAGGTATTTGCAACACATAATAACCTAATCCATTCAAATTTCTTTCACAAACCTTTCCAAGACTGGTCAATATCCACCATGTATTCATTTCGTCTGAATCACTACTGCCACGTTGTCTAACATTGTGTAAGAACTGTACACGGTTGGAGCTGGAGTCACCGCCACAAAGAATGAAAATTAATTACTGATTACTGTTTTTGTTGTTGTTATTGTTGGTGGTGGTGGTGGTGGTGGTTGGTGGTGGTGGTGGTGCTGCTGGTGGTGGTGGTGGTGGTGGTGGTGGTGGTGGTGGTTTTGACACAAGGAACGCTTGTAGCCCCAGCTGACCTGGAATTCATTATGTAACCCAGGCTTGCCTTGATCTCACAGGAATCTACCTGCTTCTGCCTCCTGAGTGCCGGGATTAAAGGCGTGCATCACCATGCCCGGCTTAGGTGCCAATGTTTAAGCCTTGTGGCTCCTAAAATAAATATTTCTCATAATCAGTACCACCTTAGTACAATACAAGCACTGTGTTTGTCTGCAAGAATAATAAATGTGGATATCATAGGGCACAAAACTTCATTTTCTGAAACTAAATATAGTTTGTGATTATGAAATTACTGATTTCTCAACAATCAAATTCCATGTGTCCTCTTCTGCTTTATCCTCCTCTCTACATCTGCTGGGAAAATAAACTACTCTGGTTGGTAAGACATCTGGTCTACAGCAATCCTGTCTTCTACTAGTGTCTGGGACTAGGGAGACCCTGTCAAAGAAAAAAAAAAGATAATATTTATTCTGTTTTAAAATCACTATATATTTTTTTCAAACTTTTTATCATTTTAAATTCATATACTAATCCTTATAGCATTGTATAACTGTTAATATGTTAAGTGAGAACACTTACAATTTTTTAAATTTAATTTATAGATTAGCATACAAAGTAATAGTTTTGTCTTAACATCTTTTTATTATTATTATTTTTACTTTATGTGTATGAGTGTATTGCCTGAATGTGTGTAAGGGCACCTGTGTCATGCAGTGCCTGCAGAGGTTAGAAGAGGGTGTCAGATCCCCTGGAACTGGAGTTACAGATGGTTATCAACCGTCATGTGGGTGCTGAGAATCGTACCCCTGTCCTCTGCAAGTGCAGCCAGTGCTCTTAACCACTGAGCCATCTCTCCAGCCCCAGCATCTTGAAATATAGGTGTCATTACACTTTCTTCTCATTTCTTCCCCTCTCACTACCTGCCTCAAGGCCTCTTTCCATTCCGTGGCTCCCCCACTCAGCTTCTGCTTTCTTATTACATGTGGTCGGTCCATTGCTCTGTTTTCCACCTCCCTTAAGGTATCTTCCTCCCCATATTTCAATCTTGAACATACCCAGGGACACCCAATTTTATAAAACAAACATTATTAGATCTAAAATTACACATTGACTTCAACACAGTGATACTGGGTGACTTCAATACCCAACTCTCACCAATAGATAGGTCAACCAGGCCAAAAAAAAAAAAATAGAAAAGTGCTGGAGTTAAATGATAGCATAAATCAAATGGACCTAACAGACACCTACTGAACATTCCAACCAAACACCAAAGAACACACTTTCTTCTCAGCAGCCCATGGAACTTTCTTCAAAAATGACCACATACAGGACACAAAGCAAGTCTCCACAAATATAGGAAAATTGAAATATCATCCTGTGTTCTATCTGACCACAAAAGAATAAAAAGAAATGATAATAAAAATGGGAAAAGTGCACAAATTCATGGAAGCTAAACAGCACACGACTGAATGAAATTTGGATGAAGGGAGAAATCAAGAAGGAAGGTTAAAAATTCTTAGAGTTGAATGAAAATGAAAACACAACATACCCAAACATATAGGACAGAATGAAGGAAGCTCTAAGAGGAAGATTTATGGCATTAAATGCCTTCACAGAAAATTATAAACACCTCACATAAATAAATTACTTATTCAGCTAGAGGCCTTAGAAAACCAAGAAAAGCAATACCTAAAAAGAGCACATGGGAAGAGAGAAATAAAATCAAGGCTGAAGTTAATAAATTAGAAACAAAGAAAACAATGCAAAGAATCAATGAAATGCAGAGTTGATTTGTTGAAAAGATTAACAAGATGGACAAACCTTTAGTCAAATTAACTGAAAGAAAGAGGGCCCATATTAACAAACTCAGAGATGAAAAGGGAAACATTATAGCAAACCATGAGGAAATTTAGAAATTTGTAAGGACATACTTTTAAAATCTATATTCCACTAAACTAGAAAATTTTAAAGAAATGGATGAATTTCTAGATTCATATGTTCTACCAGAGTTAAATCAAAATGACATAAATAATTTAAACAGATACATAACAGCCAATGAGATAGATGCAGTAATTAAAAATCTCCCAACTAAGGTGGTGCACGCCTTTAGTCCCAGCACTCGGGAGGCAGAGGTGGGCGGATCTCTGTGAGTTCAAGGCCACCCTGGTCTACATAGTGAGTTCCAGGACAGCTGGGGCTACAGAGAGATCCTGTCTCAAAAAGACAAAAAAAAAAAAACAAAAACAAAAAAAACTCCCAACTAAAAACAGCCCAGATAGATACAGCACAGCGCTCTACCAAACCTTCAAAGAAGAGTGAATACAAATTCTCCTCAAGTTATTTTGTAAATAGAAATGAAAGAACATTCCCAAATCTTTCTATGAAGCCAGTATTGCTCTACTACCAAAACCAGACAAAGACCCAACAAAATAAAATTGTAGATCAATCTCTCCGATGAGCATACATGCAAAAATTCTCAATAAAATACTCACAAACCTAATGCTAGAACACATCAACAAGATTGTCCACCATAATCAAGTTGGTCTCATCCCAGGGATGCAGGGATGGTTCATCATATATAGATCAATAAATGTACTCCACCACGTAAATAGACTCAAGGACAGAAATCACATAATCATCCCATTAGATGCAGAAAAGGCCTTTGACAAAATCAAATTTTCATTCATGATAAAGGTCATAGAGAATCTAGGGACACAGGGGACTCATCTCAACATAATAAAAGCAATATACTATAAGCCAACATCATACTAAATGGAGAAAAACTCAAAGCATTCCCATTAAAATCAGGAACAAGACAAGGATGTCCACTCTCTCCAGTGCTCTTTAATATAGTATTTGAAGTCTTAGCTACAGCAATAAGACAAATGAAGGAGATAAAGGGGATCAAAATTGGAAAGGAAGTAGTCTTGTTTGCAGATGATATGATTCTATTAAAGACTCCACCAGAAAACTCCTAGCACTGATAAATACATTCAGCAAAATAGTAGGATATAAAATTAACACCCCCAAATCAGTAGCCTTCCTATATACCAACAACAAACATACTGAGAAGGAAATCAAGGAAATGATGATGTTCATGATAGCCTCAAAAATTCATAAAATATCTTGGAATAAATTTAACCAAGGAAGTGAAAGATATTTATAATAAAAACTACAAGACGTTGAAGAAAGAAATCATGAAGTTTTCAGGTAGATGGATAGAACTGGATGCAGTAATCCTGAGTTTGGCGACTCAGACCCAGAAAGACAAACATTACATATTTTCTTCTCATAGCTGGATGCTAGCTCTAAAATCTTAGCTGTACATGCTTCAATTTGAAAATGCACAGAGGTCCAAAACTAATAAGTGGTCATGGGTTGGGGGGAAGCTCCCTGAGAGGGAAGGTAGAATGAAATGATATGAAGAGATAAAAGGGGATAATAGAGGAGAAAGGGCTAAAAGGGGATGGGGAACAGGAGGGCTAAGCAGAGGAAGGAGTATGAGGAGAGATAGCTAACACCAAAGGCCTTTAGAGAAAGCCATATGGAAACCAGCCCCTATAGAAGCTACTTTAAGTATAAACATATACATTATAAGAAGAGATTAAAAGAAGTTACCTTAAAAAGAAGGACATCGCCCTACTAGACACCATAGACTTGCAAAATAAAAGTCTCAATGCCATGAATGGACTCCCTCTTTTAAAACTGTTGATCAGGCATCACACAGACCCTCAAACAATACTGGCTATTGCCCCTCCTCTTGGTTATCCACCAGGACTTCATAGTAAGAACCTATTGCTGAAAATACTAAATATATGAACTGTAAAACAAACAAACAGAAATGAAGCTGGTGCTGACTTCAAAGCCTCCTCTCTACTGTCTAGCTTTCATAGTGCTATAAGGTCCCTGCAAGCTAACTGAAAATTTAGCATAAACCTTATTCAGTTATGAATCTTGTGAGCTATGACAACCGGCTTGGAAGATATGCCCACTGGTGCAATAGTGGCACAAATATTCCATGAGTAACCAACTACTTTCTAATTGGATTTAGAGTCTGCTTCATAGGATGGAGCCTACACCTGACATTGATATCAGGCTTAGAAGTGTGAGGCTAGACAACCCACAGGTCATGGGCTAATACAAATCTAATTCTGCTAAGTAGATACAGTATTAAACTGATTTCTAATAACTATTGATCCATAGTGATACTTGAAAGAAAGAAAATGGAAAAGAAAGAGAAGGAAGGGAGGGAGGGAGGAAGGAAGAAAGAGAGAGAGGAGGGAGGAAGGAGGAAGGAAGAAAGGAGGGAAGGAGGGAGGGAGAAAATAAAGTATCTGTAGCTGGGTCTTCTGTTCTATTCCATTGACCTGAATATCTATTTTTCTTCCACTATCATGATGTTTTTGTTCCTATGGCTCTGTAGTATAGCTTCTTTACAGGTTGTTTTAAGATTTATTTATTTTTATTTTATGTATATGTATTTACCTGCATGTGTGTATGTGCACCAAATGCATGCAGTGTCCACAGAAGCCAGAAGAGGGCACCAGATCACCTGGAACTGCAGTTAGAGGCAGTTGTTAGCCACCATGTGGATGCTGGTAACTGAACTCGGTTCCTCTGTGAGAACAGTGAGTACTTTTAACTGCTGAATCACCTCTCTATCCCCCTTTATCACTTCTTCATTTTGGTTTGTTCTTATTTTTCTAGAACCTTGAGGTACATGGTTAAGGTATTTGAGATGTTTATGGTTTTTTAACATGGACACCCATAGCTATAAACCTTCATCTCAGAGCTGCTTTAACTGTATGCCTAATTTTCTGGTACATTGTGCTTTTGTTTTCACTTCTTTCTGCAAACTTTTAAGTTCCCTTCCTGATTTCGTCAATGACAGTGGTCATTTTAAGTATGTATTACTCAATTTCCATGCATTTATGTAACTTATGTATTTCTCCTGCTACTGATTTCTTGTTTTATTCTACTATGATCTGAAAAGAGAGAAGAGATTATTTTGATTACTTTGTATTTGGTAAAGCTTGATCTGTGACCTAGAATGTGGTCTTTTTTAGACAAAGTTCAATAGATTGCTGAGAAGAAGTATATTCTATTTCCATTGTATAAAATATTCTGTAGCTCTCTGTTAAGTACATTTAGAATATGGTAAAAATTAACTCTGAGGTGTCTTTGTTGATTTTTAAGTTTGGATGACTGAGAGATGAGAGTGGGTATTAAAACTGCCCACTATTATGATATCAAGGCCTGTCTATCCTTTATGCCCATTAGTGTTTGTTGTCTGAAATCTGGAGCCTCATATTTTGATGCATATACACTGACAACTGCTATATGTTCTTTATTTATTTATTTTTGACAGGGTCTCCCTAGTCACAGCTCACCTGGAAGTCACTATGTGGACCAGGTTGACCTCGATCTCACAGTGATCCACCTGCCTCTGCCTCCCAAGGGCTGGGGTTAAAGACTCACGCCACCATGCCCCACATTACAATTGCTATCTATTCTTGATGAATTGTTCCCTTTAGTAATATATTGTGGTCTTTATCTCTTCTGACTAATTTAAGTTTGAAGTCTTCTTTATCAGTTATCAGAATAGCATGCAAGGTTGTTTTTGGTTTCTGTTCACTTGATAGGTCACTTTCCACCCTTTGACTCTCAGTCTGTATCTTTACCAGTAAGGTGTGTTTCTTGGAAACAGCGGATAGCTGGATCCAGTTTTTTTTAATCCAGTCAGTTACTCTGCATTATTTAATTGGTGAACTGAAGCCATCTATAGTTACAGTAATTACTGAGAGATGATTGCAAATACTTGTAATTTTGTTGGTTATTTTGCTGGTTGGTTGGATTATTGCCTGTTACCTACTTTCTCCTTGTTAGTATCAGGGGTTTGCTGACATTCTGTGTGGGACATAATGTGATGCCTTCTTACCTCTCCTTTGTTCACCAGTTCCTGTAAAGAAATTTATTCTTGCCCTTGCACTCATGATTGGCACTGCCTTTATTGTTCTTCACATATGATGTTCCTTTAAGTATCTTCCGCAGTGCTGGCTTGGTGGCCATGGACTGCCTTTGTTTGTGCTTGTCTTGAAATGATCTCATTTCTGCATCAATTTTCTAAGAGAGCATTGCTGGATATCACACTCTAGGTTAGCAGTTATTTACTTTCAGAGCTTAAAATATATCATTACGTGCTTTCCTATCTTTGAGGATTAGTGACAAGAGATCTGATGTGAGTCTGATGTTTCTGCTTTCAGGGGTCACTTGGTATTTTTCTCTTAAAGCTTTAAATGTTTCTTTGCATTTTTGACATCTTGACTATGTCTTAGAAAGGTTCTTTTCTGGACATGTCTCTTGTGTTTAAATGTTTATTTCTTCCCCTGGATTTGGAGATTTTGCTGCTGTTATTTCGCTGCTAGATTCTCCATGGCTTCAGTGTTTATTTCAGCTCCTTATTCTTGCCATGGATTCCTGGGTTTCATTTCTTGGTCATTTCCTAGATTTCATGGACATTGCAGTAATATTCCTTTATGGGTTCAGAGGCTGTTTTGTGTTTTGTTTGTTTTTATCTTTTTGAGACAGGGTCTCCCTGTAACCCCAGCCTGGCCCAGATTCGCTATGGAGACCAAGCTGGCCTCAAACTCACAGAGATTCACCTGCCTCTGCCTCTGCTTCCTGAGTGCTGGGACTAAAGGTGTGTGCCACAGTGGATGCCCGTCCGTTTATTTATTTTTTTGTGACAGAGTATTACTATATAGCCCTGGCTGGCCTGGAACTTGCTATGTAAACCAGAATGGCTTCTAATTCACAGAGATCTGCCTGCCTCTGCCTCCCGAGTGCTGGGACTAAAGTCATGTGCCACCACACCCGGCCCAATCATGGTTTTGTTTTTTTTTAAATTGATATTTGAATATAATATATTGTTAACCTTATGCTCTATCCTGGTATTCTTGGTTAAGTCAAATGGTAATACTTTCAACTGGTTTTTAAAATTATTATGTGAGTCTGAATTATTCCATTTCTAACATTTTTATTTGTTGCAGAGGTTTTTTTTTAAATCTCAATTTCTTTGTTGAATTTTTCTTCCATATTGCTGACTTTTTCTCCTATAGTGATGATTTTTCTCATACATTTTGCTGACTGTGTTACTAACTTTATTGTCTAGGGTCTGGATTGAATTCATCTACCAGTTTGTATCCTCTTTCAAGTCATTGATCATTTTTCAAAAAAACAAGAAAAAAAAAAAAACAACTCCGAACTCTTCATCTGATGTTTTGCTGCTCCAGCATCTCGGTGTTCAGTAGTGAGGAGTTGGGCTGTTTAGAGGAATCATATCACCTGCTTTTTCATGTTTCTTGTGTTTCTGTGTGTGGTTTGCACATCTGTGGATGTGAATAGTGCCTGCATTTTTGGTGGGAGTCTTCTCATCGAGCAGCCTACTCTTGGTGCATCAATACTTTTTCCACTTGCTGGGCAAGAAACAAACAGCTGTAGCAGCAACAACATCAAACCAGAAAAGTTGTAGAAACGCACTTAAAATCCATTACAGCCCACTAATACATCCGTGATAATCAAAAAACTGAAAATAGCAAAACCACCAGAGAATGGACTATGAAGTCAGAAGTTATTTCGAGTAATGACAGAAATAGTAAAGAAGTGAGATGGAAGGAGGAGACAGAGAAAGGGCAGAGAGGAGGAGAAGCAAGGTCAGATGCAGGAAAAGGTAAAGAAGGAGAGCATACAGGATATGACAGGAAGGAAGAGAAAACATCAGATTTTTTAAAAGAGAATAAGGACAAAGATTTCCCTGCAGTGAAAAAGTTTTAAAACAGAATTAGACAAATATAATAAAGGAAAAAACAATAAGGATATAAGAGAATTTTTTAAGCCGGTAAGGGGGCGGGTAAGGTAGTTTTATTGCAAAGAGTGCTTATCTACCATGCGCAAAGTCTGGGGTTCCATCTTCAGCACCATATAAACTAGGTGTGAAGACATATGCCTGTAATCCCAGGATTTGGGAGACACAGGCAGATCAGAAGTTCTAGGTTAATCTTGGCTATCTAGCAAGTTCTAGGCCAGTGTGGGTTACTCCTGTCTCAATAAATAAAGAAATAATAAAATTAATTAAAGTTAAAATATTACTAGATCACTAAGAGTAGTATGGGAGAAGGACACATACAGAAAAGAAAAATTAAAAACTACAGAAACAAAATAATATTTTCTCCAAATGGAAGGTTTACATAAACAAAATTAGATGAATGTATGATGGAAAATAAGATAGAAACAAACCAAAAAAAAGATACAACAAAGTAAAAACCCCGTTAAACACATAGTTTTGTTGCTATTGTTTTGGGGTTTGTTGTTGTTGTTCTTATCTGTATTTTTTTAACCACAGAAAGGGTACTAAAGAGATGATTCAGTGGTTAAGAGCACTGGCTGCTCTTGCAGAGGACCCAGGTTCAGTTCTTAGCACCTACATGGTGGCTCACAACCACTTGTAACTCCATTTCCAGGGGGATCTGATGTTCTTTTCTGACCTCTAAGGGAACCAGGCACACACTTGGTACACATACAGACATGTAGGCAAAACACTCATACACATAAAATTTTAAAAATCTTTTTTTTTTTTGGTCTTTTTGAGACAGGGTCTCCCTGTAGCCCCAGCTAGCCTAGAACTCACTATGTAGACCAGGCTGGCCTTGAACTCACAGAGATCTGCCTGCCTCTGCCTCCCAAGTGCTGGGATTAAAATAAATCTTTTTTAAAAAGGAGAATCACACAGAAGAAAATGTAAAGCTGGAGTGTTAGAAACAGTTTCTTTCTGGGTCCTTGAACAGTAGAGACTGAACGTTTTATGTATGGGAGAAGGAGGATCATTTGAACTATGGACTCTCATTCCTTTGGTTTATGCTGTTGCTAAGTCTCTTGCTACACTTAGCTTTGCACTCTGGGTTCAGCAGATTCTCTCATCCTCTGGAGACACCCTAGGCCACACCTCCAGCAACATCTAATGCTTTTAGAGGTGGGAGTCTCTAAATGTGCTGAGAATTTGAGAAGTAACTACGGGTATTATGCAGACCCCTAGATGGTCAGAGTTCTTGGGCTCTATAGCAGTGAAAGATAGATTGGTGGATTCATAATTTAATCCACCCACTGGCCTGAGGCTCAAAGCTATCAAATTGTTGGGTAACTCTCTATTGCTGAGCTCTGCTCACAGCTACTTAAGGTGTGGCTGCCTTTCCTTTATGCACTTCTGAGGCTGAGCCAGACTCCTGTCATGTGAATCCTTCCACTTGTCAGTGTCTGCCTCTCCTGCTCTGTACAAGTGCCTCTGTGAACCTTCCCTCACTAGGGTCTGTGGCAGAACAAATTGAGACTCTAACCTGTAGAAGGTCCCTGACCTCAGACCCCTAGGGTAGTTCAGTTTTTAACAATAGAGTATCTATCTGTCAAGATAATACCTGGCTTAGGCAGGTAAGCATAGGGTAGCCTCGCAACCAGGAACTCTTTTTGTCTTGGACTACAAAAACCCCTCTCCTCACAGCCCTTAGCAACCTAGGAGCCTCACCTGCATCAAGATGCGTATATACCCCACGACAAACCGTGAACTAAGTTACTCCTCCTTAGCAATCTCTTGAAAATTTCAACTTTGTTGTTAGTTTCTATTCAAACATGACTCCGGACACATCCAGGAGCTAGAGGCAGAGGACCAATTTTGGATGCATTTACAATAAGGCAAACTATGTCCTCTGAGTAAACTTTTAGGGAAATTTTCTCTATTTACTATCTTATGCCTATGTATAATTGAGTGTGCATATTATTAAAATCAGATGTATCATGGGAAAGAACATACACAGTGAAGAAAAGTTTATGGAACCCAAGCCTGTCAATTAAAAAAGGGACCCGGGGCTGGGGAGATGACTCAGCGATTAAGAACACTGTTCTTGCAGAAGACCCAGGTTCGAATCCCAGCACCCATATGGCAGCTAACAACTGTCCATAACTTCTGTTCCAAGGGATCCAACAGCCTCTTCTGTCCTCCACGAGCATTGCGCGACACAGGTGCACTTACCTACATGCAGGCATAACACTCATGCACATAAAATAAAAATAATAAATAAAATATTTTAAAAAACAGGGACCCATCCACATTTCCTCCTTCTTTCTCTCCTTCCTTTATAAAAGGAAGCCCCAGGCAATAATCTGGGGCCCTTGAGTACTCTAACTCAAGAAACCCACAGCACTCTTGCAGGGTATCTGATCTATACTATAACTTTGCTTCTGAATTAAGTTCCTCCCCGCTTTACAATCTGTATGAGCTTATTAAATTCTCTGCACAAGATGCCAAGAAACTGAAAACATTCAATCCAGACAGCAACACTTCTCCTCTCCAAGTCCACACAACCGTTGCCTTGAGTCATGCAGAGTAACAAAATGGGATCTCTCTCCTCTATTGTCCTGTCCACCACAAGAATCACTAAAACCCCAGTTCTAGACTTGAGGCTCACGTGGAATGGGAACTCCCTGAAAATAGGGTTGCCCAGCTTTCTCTGGCTTTGTATCTGAGTCCCGTCCCTCACCAGGAAAACCGCAACTGAGGCTGTGGGGCCTTGCTTCTATAGAAGATGCGTGGTTCGCGCTGTCTTTGTTTTTCGCTCTTTTCCAATATCCTTTCACTTCCTCCATTAGTGAATTTTTGAAGTTTTTCCTCCAGTTCTCTCTTTAGGATAAAGTCTGTTCTTTCTTATTCTGACTCTTTGCTGGCTGTCACAGAGGCAGCCTCTATTGGCCACCAGTCCTGGAAGTCAAGAAGACTTTCGATCCCAACAAATTTGCACAGCAATAGTTGCTGTGCTGTACATTAAGCTCCCCAAGCTGGTTCATCTTGTATTTTTACCATTTGACCTGGCATACCTACCGTACTCCACATCTGATCCCTTGGTGAACTGTGTTCTTTTATTTTAGTGTGTGTCTGTGTGTGTGTCTGTGTGTGTGTGTGTGTGTGTGTGTGTGTGTGTCTGTGTCTGGTCTGTCTGTCTGTGTGTGTGTGTGTGTGTGTGTGTGTGTCTTTGCATGAGTGTTTGGGCACAGAAGCTAGCAGAAGGCATCAAATCCCTTAGAGCTGGAGTTGCAGGCATTTGTGAGACACATGGCTTTTTATGTGAGTGTTGGGATACAAACTCCAGTCTTCATGATGTCATAGCAATGTGTCTTTGCATGAGTGTTTGGGCACAGAAGCTAGCAGAAGGCATCAAATCTCTTAGAGCTGGAGTTGCAGGCATTTGTGAGACATGCTCTCAAATGCTGAACCATCATTCCAGGCCCCCTTCCTATTTTCTCATCATATGTTGGGCATTTTCAAGATGCATGTCTAGGGCCGGAGAGATGGCTCAGTGGTTAAGAGCACTGGCAACTCTTCCAGAGGAACTGGGTTCCATTCCCAGTACCCACTTGATGGCTAACAATGGTCTATAACACCAGTTCTGGGAGCTCTGATGCCTCTTCTGGCCTCCATGGGCATTGCATACATGTGATACACTTACAAACATACAGGCAAAACACTCATAGACATAAAATGAAAATCAATCAATAAAAAAAATTTTTAAAGATCCATATCTGATAACTATTATTGAAAGAATCATACTCCCTCAGAGGCACCCAACTTGATGCACAAGAATAGTGACATATAGACTTCTACTCCAGAATTATTTAAAAGATCTTAACTCTTTATCAGTCAGAATTCCTAACTATCAGCAACAAAAACTCAAACTAACTTAAGGAGAAAGGCTATTAGGTAGGTCACAATGCTTAAGTAGGACACAAGATCCAGGTTTGATCATTACAATGTTGCATATAGTGACTAAAGTCATAATGCAAAAAAAAAAAAAAACGACTGCTACTTGGGTACCCGAGACCTCTGTAGGCCCCACAAGCATCACTAGACATTGAGCATAGACTGCCATTAAAGCCATGGTCCCTGCTGCTTCCAGAAAGCTGCCAGCGCTGCTTGCTCTCTTCGTCACCATCAAAGCCACATTGGCATACCCACTGGCAGAACCATTAACCTCCCTGCACCCTGTCCTCAATGTCTCCCTACCCACAGCCAGTGCTGCCACCTGCATGAACACCAGGCAGACCGTGATCCTTCATGTCATCAGATGTGTGGCAGAACCTGAGTCATACCCTGGCAGTCACAGAGGCTACAAAAGAAAATGTCTACAATAATGTCTGCGGTGGAATAATGTAAGAAGCTCCCAAACACAGGAGTTTCAGATGCTGGGAAGCCAAAATATATAACAAATGTTAATAGCATTGTTACTGCAGAACAAGAAGATCCAGGGGTTCGGAGTGAGCCTGTGGTATAGTGAACACAGGATGCATGGAGTCCCGGCTTCCACCCTGAGCACTAAAAATAAAGCTCTATAACCACACAAAGAATTGTCTTTGTAGTCTGTTCAACACAAACTTTGTTGGTACACGATTCCACCAAGATAACTAGCTCGAGTGCTTAGCGTCACAAAGCTGCAGTTGGTCACACACATCGTGCTTGCCCATGCCGGCTGCTCAGGCTAGCTTCTTCCACCTCCTCCTCTCTTGCCAGCTACCCTTTTCTTCACTTCTAATTTTTATGTACTTGAATCTTTTTGTTCCAGTAGGTCAGAGATGATATCCTATGACTGTAGGGAATGGAATTGAGTGAAGACTGTGCACGTAACAGGCCCTTAGAAACAAGGGTTCTGTGGTCCCATCTAACCCTATCACCTGCGTGCAGTGCTTCATTCTCCAAGATGCTGAGGATTCTTGCCTCGAGTCCTTCATTATCGTAGTTCGCAGTTTTCTTTGCAGCACTTTCTCAAGCAGCCCCACACTATTTGGTCACACCTGTGCTCTAATATCACAGCGCCTGGCCAATCATTAGCTGACGGTGAGCCCTGTCCTCATAGCCTTCCCCTTGACCTCCCTTCCGTAGACCTTCTATAATTCTCAATCCTTTTCATCCCTGCTCCTCTCCACCAAAACCCTGCCTCCTCTTGTGTCCAGGCTCTGAGTCCGCTCCTCTTTTAGACGCTGAACAGAGGAGAATGAAGGTTAGGATCTGAGGCAATCCAAAAGAAATGACAGGAAAGAAGCCCTCATAAGAAGCTGTGTTTATCTGAAATAAATTTTAAATTTTTTAAAGGCTTCTTATTCCAAGTTTGACCTCTTACAAGTCTACTTCTCTTCTTTCATGCTAACACTGTCTGTCTCTTTGCAACCTTGTGTAACATTTCGGAAAACCCACTTCCATCTAAATATAATTGGGCGAACAGGCTCCTGAAAGCATTGTTGGAAGGAACCAAACATTGATTGTTCTATCCCCAGTAAAAGGCTTAATCCTCAGGCAGGCCTGAAGCAGCTCATTAGCTAGCTTGCCCTCAGCAGCACTCTGAGCCATCTCTAGAAAAGGTGCACCCATCCTCGGTCCCTTAGCTCGCCACATGAGGCCAGTGACCTTGATCTTGATCAAGGGACAAAACAAGCAAAATGTCATTTTGTCCTTGCTCTTTGTCCAGCTACTGGAACACTTCTCTGGGGAAGCCAGAAACAGAGGGACACCCGGCCCCCAGTAACAGCCTGAGTTCACTGCCTCCAGCAGAAAACACTGCTACCAAAAAGTCTACAAAAGAGTATGCCATTTGCCAAGCCTGACATTTGTGTGTCAGGCTGGAGAGATGGCTCAGTGGTTAAGGGCACTGGTTGTTCTTTCAGAAGGCCTGGGCTCGAGTCCTGGCACCCACATGGCAGTAAACAACTGTCTGTAACTCCAGTTCCAGGTGATCTGACACCCTCTTCTGGCCTCCGGGGGCATTGCATGACACAGGAGCACTTATATACATGCAGGCAATACACTCATACACATAAAATAAAAAAAAATAATGAATAAAAGTGTGTAGAAGTGGATCCCAAAGCACAGAAAGGCAGAAGAGCCCCTAGTCTCATATCTAAGCACTGTCACAGCTGTCACAACTCCATAGCACACAGGTGGCCCGACACCAGGACCTTAGGATGCTGAGTTTGATCAAAGTGTAGTAAAAAAATCTGTCTCCTTGATATCAGCAGCCTCCATATTGTTACAACACTACCCAACATCTAGTGGCCAGACTTGAAGAACAATGTAGCTCATCCTCAAAGGTTAGATTCCTATTTCCTGGTTCCTTGTAACTACTCAGTCATTTCTGCTCCAAAAACATGTTGGTAAAACTGAATGATTGCTCTCACCATACCATCTCTCCTCAGCTTTAGATGGTCAGACACAGCAGAGCCACACCACACGCCATTTCAAATCCTCTGAGGAAGTAAGTATGTAAATAAAGAGCAAGGGCTTTCTATGGATAGTTCTGTGCCCACATCTGATGTTATTTCACTTATACCATGAAAGCAAGTATTTTCTGTGCTCTCCCTGGAGTTGGATCAACTCAGACATCAATTTTGTCTTTACAACTGAATCCATGAGATCACTGGAGGAGAAGTTCTAGAAAAGCATTTCTCAATGTGTGCTGCTCAGAACCCAGGTGCCTTAGAAAAGGAACCGGTGTGTGAGAAAAGGATTCTGCAGTCAGGAAGCACATGTTCAACAAGGTTAACTAGGTTTAAAGGTGTCTGTACATAACATCCCAACATAAACTTGGAGAAGTAGGTAGGAAACCTCAACCCTATCTGAGGAACTACTGGCAACCGATGACTGCTGGGAAGGGGAGCTCCAGTCTCATTTAAAGGTGAGACTCTCAGTAGGTTGGCCAGGATCCAGTGGATGAACGCACACTGAAAGGTATTTGGGGACACAAACCTAACTCTATAGGTGTGTATAATTTTGTGTGTGTGTGTGTGTGTGTGTGTGTGTGTGTGTGTGCTGGAGACTGAAGTTGGGTTCTATGCAAGAGCTGCAAGTGCTTTTAACCTCTACGGCATCTCTCAGGTCCCCTAAGGCAATCTTGTAGCAAAGGTGAGTTTCTTCCCATCTATACTTTTTGTGCCCATTTCTTTTAATTACTCCTCTAAGGGGTGTAGTTGGCATTAAACATTATGTACAGTGTTCTCATAGTTCAATACAGAACATTTGTTTATTTTAAGTTGAATTTGGTTTTGTTTTTAGTATCCATATGATTTGTCTGTTTCCATAGTTAATAAGAGCATAGAACCAAAGGGCCAGCAAGATGGCTCAGTGTGTAAAGGCACTTGTCACCAAAGCCTGATGACCTGAGCTCAATCCCCTGGACCCACATGGTAGAAAGAGAGAACTAACTCCTGTAAGCTGTCCCCTGGTCTCCACATGCACACCATGCACCCATATACATACAAAATATTAATTAATTAATTAATTAATAATTTGTAATTTAAAAAAGAAGTTCGCATCTCTGAGAGGGAGAATCAGGTGGGTCTCTTTTTTTTAAATTGTATTTATTATTTTTATTTTATGTGTATGAGTATATTGCCTGCATGTAAGTGCGCCATGTCATGCAATGCCCACAGAGGTCAGAAGAGGACATTGGATCCCCCAAAACTGGAGTTATAGATCATTGTTAGCCTCCGTGTGGGTGCTGGGATTCGAGTCCATGTCCACTGCAGAGCCTGAGTGCACTTCAGAGCAACCAGTGCTCTTAACCACTGAGCCATCTCTCCAGCCCCATCAGATGGGTTTCTTGACTGCTGGGCTTTTCAGAACATTTGATAAGCTAATGTTGTTTGCAAATTACAGAAAAGGTGCATGTATGGCATCTCCCCTGTGTGTTTGATACAGGAAAGTTTGATACTGAACATCTTACAAGATGTGCTTGTTTGGGAGGTAAAAGTTGCCTACCATACAGCTTTCTTCTTCCTAAAATAGAAAAGGCAAGCAAACAAACAAAAATAAACAACAAAAACTCAGAAAGTCATGAAAAGTAAAACCACATATGTTAACAGAAATATCTCTGTGACTGCCATCCAAAAAAGGCATTCCCTGGTGGTGTCTGAGTCCTCAGCACGCACAGACCTCCCTGCCATTCCCCTATCATGTCCCCAGAAAGCTCTAGGCCAGCTCTGCTCCTAGATACCAGTCCTGCTGGAGTCCCTCAGCTTCTTGCTGTCTCCATTAGTTTCTCTACCCTGGTCTTTTGGTAGCTGCCATTTTCTGGAGCCATCCTCCTTCTAGCTCTAAGACTCTGCCTGTACTACATAGCCCTTCCTCTCCACCTACCCTCACCTGCCTGCCCTCTTGCCCCGACCCTATACATACTTTCCAGCTTCCCCGTAAATGCTTGCTCTAGTCCTGTCTTTGACCTTCACCTGCAGCTTGGCACACAGTATGAAGTAATAACACTGACAACTGAAGCTTGCCAGGACCACAAACTATTGGAAGGAATTCCCTTAACACATCAAAGATCAACCCCACTACAGAAAGAGCACACATGAGCACAAAGACTCATGCCAATGTTTGGTTCTGTTGCCTCCCCATGGTTTACAGGTAATCTCACATCAGTCACTGGGTATGCTAGAGTTATACTGCAGTAATAAACAATGTTATTAGTGAAAATTTATTCCATATATATATTTTTTTTGGTCTTTTTGAGACATAGTCTCCCTGTAACCCCAGCTGGCCTGTAGCTCACTATGCATACCAGGCTGGCCTTGAACTCACAGAGATCCACCTGCCTCTGCCTCCCAACTGCTAGGATTAAAAGCTGCACCAGCATGTCCAGCTTTCTTTCTATATTTTTAAGATTTATTTATTTTATGAGTCCAAGTATTTGCATACATGTATGTATGTGCATATATGTGTGCCTGGTGCATGGTGGCAAGAAGAGAGCACCAGATCCCCTGGAACTAGATTTATAGGAGGTTGTGAGCTGCCATGTTGGTGCTGGGAACCAAACCCAGGTTTCTGCAAGGGCAGCCTGTGCTCTTTAACACTGAACCATCTTTCCAACCCAAAACATAACCTTTCTACCTTTTTTCTTACTTGGTGGGACTGGGAATTGAACTCTGGGCCTTGAAATTGCCAGGCAAGCACTCTACCACTAAGTTATACCCCAAACACTCTCTGATCTCTCTATATTTTTAATACAGAACCAAGAACCTCATTTATTCACATTTTATTAAGAGCCATGTCAGCTCTATGCTTATAAACCAGATTATGATCATTTTATTTGATCTTCTTTTTTTTCAGTTATTTTTCTGTTAAAGGACCCAAAACCCTGCAGGCACCAGTGCCTTGAAATTAAAATATATTGTTAATATTCCAGACCACACACACTCGTTCTTCATGTGGCTTTGAGGTTTGCTGCTGAAATAAATGTGCCTGATATTCTGAGGCTAAGAAAATGTGCCCAGTCCAGCCTGTGTTGCAGAATGCCTTTGTTCCTGGAGGCAGACTTGGTGTGATTTTGTTAATGGTTCAGCTGGGATACACTGTCTTCCCCAAACGTCGCTTGCCAGTGAGTTTACTGAAAGATAAATACGTTCTTGGCTTCAACCCAGACAAACAGAACCTGTTTTCAGAGTGTATGTGACTGTGTGTATATGTATGAGTGCTTGCATGTACAGATACGTGTGTCCACATGAATAGTTAAGGGAAGAAAACAAAGCCCTCATTTAGCAACATCATGAGTCAAGAACATTTATGTAATTGACAAGAGTATTCATCAATTGAGGAGCAGTACTGTTGCAAACAGACACCATAAGAATACCTTACTTCTATTAACCTTGATGTTTACAAAGGACTTAGAGCATGCTTGCTATAAGTCATGCTTTAAGGACTAGACTTCCTCTTGCTAAAGGAAACCAAGTTTTTGAGTCTCCTTAGATCACTGCCCTCACCCACAGCTCTTAGTCCATTGAGTCTGTACCATAAAATGGGAACCTTATAAGGAAAAGACATTTATCTTGGCTCATGGTTCTGGTCTAAGGTTGAAGGACCAAATCTGATAATGATCCTCTTGCTGGCAAAATCCTAAGATGGCCCAGGGCATCACATGGCAAAAGATGGGAGGCACAGGAGAAACCTAAACAAACTAGCTTTTATAGCAAATACAGCCTCAAGATAATTCACCAGACCATCAATCCATCCATTATGAGAATGAATTAATCATTAATGAGACTCCAGCCACTGAAGACAACATCACCTCTTAATGGTCCCACCTGGTTCTGCCTCTTCATGTCTCATAAGGGACATTAAGTTTCCGTGTGAGCTTCAGAGACAACACATCATATTAAAACCATCACTTCTCCCAAGTCTATCAGTGTCTGCTTCCCAGACTCACTGGTCCTCCACAAGAACATTCCTCTGTGCCTGGATCACATGCTTATTCCAGCTGCTCTGTTACAGCTTGGCTTATTTGCATGCTCTTTTAGATGCTTCCAAAGTTTCTCATCACTAAGTCTAAAGTGGTTGCAGCTATTACCCTTCATGGATTGGTTCCTATTCTTTCCCGCCTTGCAAAAGCCTACAACAGGTCTCCCAATAAACACAATTTTAAGCTCCAGAAGGAGAGAGGCCATCATTTTCTGACCTCTTACGCACTGTTTGATGCACACGTTCTTTTTGTTTTGTTTTTAAAGATTTTCTTTTTATTTATGTTTGCGTGTCAGTACCTGTGGAGGTCAGAACAAGGCATCAGATCCCCTGGAGCTAAAGTTATAGGAGGTTATGAGCTGCCCAATGTGAGTGCTGGGGACTGAACTCAGGTCCTCTGGAAGTGCAGCCAGCACTCTTAATCACTGAGCCATCTCTCTGGCTCTGATGTACAAATTTTTAAAAAACTATTTTGTTTTGGTGAATAGCAAAAAAAATGAGTAAATTTTAAATATGAGCTAAGAAATAAAAAAAATTTGGTCTATTGAACAAAAAGTCGAGCCCTGCATGAAGTAACTGGTCCTGCACGAGCAGCTTTGGTTAGCCGTTTGTTCAGTCCCTTGATATGCCTGACTAAACCCACACTCCACTAAGCTGTGTGCAGGGCACAAAGTTCAATCTCCTAAACTCAGTCGTCTCATAGAGGAAATAGGATATGCACATCAATATCTGGAATGCAAGGTTCAACATATCAAAAGCCAAGAGAAAAAGGGACAAAGAGAGGAACGAGATTAGTTTCATAAGATGTTAAAAATGGGATTTTGCTGTGTCACTTTGAGAACAACCAGACAGATGCCAAATATCCCATGTGACTTGGCTGCCACAGAACAAGACACCAGATCATTTCCAGCGGGGTGCTGTACAAAAGGCCAGTGAGGCAGCACCTCTGTAAAGAGAACTGTGAGCTATGCCTTACCCTCTGCTGGTAACTGGGGAGTGGGAGTTGTTCTCCTTGACCTCCAGCTAAGTGGAAGGGGCTATATTGGACACCCCCAGAAGTTTGGGGAACTAGAGAACTTATGTATTAATCTCATCATGTTATTTAAGGGTAAGTGACTGACCTTCAGAGGAGTAACCAGAGGAGAATGCCTTGGGAGCAAGCTGCAGCTCACATTTCCCAGGAAAGGAAGGCATGGATCCCATGAGAGGGAGCTCATCTGGATTCTTCTCAAAATATATCCCAGGGCCAATGGGTAAAGGTAAGCTTGACAGCCAAGCTTGACAACCTGAGTTCAATCCCTGGAATCCAAATAAAGATGGACGGACAGAACCAACTCCACAAAGTTGTCCTCCGACCATACACATACCATGGCACGTGTGCCAAGATACATAAAGATTTTAAAAACCTATCATGCTGAAGAGGATTGCCCAGCAGAGGCAGGGAGCCCCAACCCACAGGACACATCTAGGCTATTTGAAAGCCTGGCCTGGAAGCAGATGGGGGCCACCATTGGAAGTCTGGGTGAGACCCTCTCCAGAAATCTGCACATTCAGTCATGAAAGCCAACTTCCAAACTGCCAGAGGAAACCAGCTGCACATCTCAGCTGTCCTGGGGTACCCTCTGCCCTGCCCCACAGTCAGTGCTCAGACAAGCAGCTGAAGAATGGATAGAGGTGGAGCCGGGAACTGATGATGAACTGGCCAGCTCCTTGGTGGGCACTGAACCTTACCAAGCTCAGGGACAGGAGAGGTATTTAGATGGGATAAGTTTGAGATTTCGATTTTTACCCTGGTCCAGGCTACAGTCATGTGATTTTGAGGTTAGAGTGGGTTTTTTTAAAGACAACATTTATGAACTATTTATTATCTAAGCAGAACTGGAGAAGTTATGAGAGTTGCCCCAAATTTAATCCAGGATGAGTTTAAACTAAGAAAGAGGAAGAGAAATGATACTCTCCGGGGCCATTTACCTAGCGACAATTCATTTAATAAAACCCTTTTTCGGGTATTCTAGCTGAACATTTGAGCGAAGAAGAGGAGCAAGGAAAGGAAAGCTATTGTTTGCAAGCGTCACTAGGTGATGGCTTTTGGTTCTAAGTACCAATTAAAGAGAGGAAAGGAAACTTGGAATGCCGTCAATGACCAAACAAAAACACACATCAGCACTAAATACAAAGACCTAACGTTTAGACTTCTTTATAATATTTTATTTATTATTTTTATTTTATGTGTATGAGTGTATTGTCTGCATGTGAGTGCACCTGTGTTGTGCAATGCCGCAGAGGTCAGAAGAGGGCTTCGGATTTCCTGGAACTGGAGTTAAGAGCGGTATCATAGCCTCCATGTGGGCCCTGGGAATTGAACCCGGGTTCTCTGCAAGAGCAATCAGTGCTCTTAACCGCTGAGCCGTCTCTCCAGGCCCCGTTTAGGCTTTTAATGTGTGCAGCCATATGGCCAACCGTCCAAGGATTATGGTGTTTCCATCTCTTCAGTGCTTAATGGTCCTTCCTAGGAGAGCCTGCGGAGGGAGCCACGGTTCTTAACGGTCCTTCCTAGGAGAGCCTGCGGAGGGAGCCACAGTTCTTAACGGTCCTTCCTAGGAGAGCCTGCGGAGGGAGCCACGGTTGCAACTTCTGTTGTACTAAATTACTTTTGGTTATCTTAATATTCAGCTAAATATTATACTATTGAGTATGACTTGTTATACTCAGCATACTGTTTTTGAGACTCATCAGTACTGTTGCATTTGTATGTAACTCGTTCTTTGTAGCCCTGAGTAGAATTCACTATTACAAATACCCCATATGGGCTCCTTCTATCCATGGACATTTACTTATCTCCTGTTTGTGACTGCTATGACTAAAGTCACTACAATCTTTGTGGGCATCTCTGCCCTTCAGTGAGTACCTAAAAGCAGAATTGCTGAGTCATGTATGAGTGATGGTTGACCTTAAAGAGAAATGATTATTTGAAAGTATCACTAGCACTAGACAAGGCTCCAGTTGCTTCACACCTGTATTTGTATCCTTGTGCTGCCATAGCGACCTACAGCTGGGTAGATTAAAACAATACACTTTTATTGTGTCACAGTTCTAGAGTCTGCAAAACCAATACTAAGAGGTTGGCAAAGGCAGGCTCCCTTTGAGCCTGGGGGAGAAGAAGGTCCTTTCTAGCTACTGGTAGCCCCAGACCATCCTTGGCTAGAGATGGATGATTCCAATCTCTACCTCTATCTCCACATGACATATCTCCTGTGTCTGTCATCAGTCACCATGTCTTTATAAAAATATCATCCTATTAGATTAGAGGGCTGCCTTACTCCAGAATGACCTACTCAACTGCAGTGACCGTCTTTACAAATAAAATCAATGTATATTTTAGGTAGGATACACTTCCACCTGTAACAGCACCTTTGCCAACCTTTGATGTCAGTTCATCTTTATAATCTACCAGGTGTGAGGTAGTATCTAACAGTGGCTAGAATTCATATTTACCTGGTGACTACTGTCCATCTCTACATAACTTCTATGGAGTAATTGTTCAGGTTTTCCTATTCAAAACTTCTTTGCTCTTTTCAAGAATAATTTGCTCAATAATGAAAGATGTCTCAGCAGTTAAGAGCACTGGTTACTCTCACAGAGGACCCAGGTTCGATTCCCAGGACTCACGTGACAGCTAACAACCGTCCATAACTCCAGTTCCAGGGGATCTGAAGCTCTCTTCTGACCTCCATGGGTATTGCACGACATGGGTACACTTACATACATGCAAGCAATACACTCATACACATAAAAATAATAAATAAAACATTTTTTAAAAGAATGACTTGCTCATAATGAATTGTGCTTATATAATCCTACAATATGGCATGTTTTCACTTAATACAGAGCTGGGATCCAACCCAGGACTTCGGGCATGTTAATCAAGGACTCTACCACTGAGGAACACCTTTAGCTTTAAATTTTTCTTAATGTTATGTAGAAGATATTGTAGTTATCAAAATTTTGTGTAGATATTCTCCAGATATTTTCTTTGACAAGTTTTAACATGGAAAGATATTAAGATTTCTCGAATGGTTTTCTGCATCTACTGAGATAATCATATTATTTTTCCATATCATTGAGGCAATGTAGTGAATCATGTTGTTTAGTTTTTAAGTATTAAACCAGCCTTGGATTCCTGGGATTAATCTCCTTTATTATATAATGTGTTACCCTTCATATATTATAAGATTGAGCTTATAGCTAGGCATGATGGCACACATCTTTTAATCCTAACCCTTGGGAGGCAGAGGCAGGCAGATCTTTGTGAGTTTGAGGCCAGCCTGGTCTATATAGTGAGTTCCAGGCCAGCTGGGGCTACAGGAAGACCCTGTCTCAAAAAAGACAAAAAAAATTGAGCTTAATACTTTTCCATGGATATTCACATTTGTTGTGCTTTAAGGATGCAAGCCTTAAGTTTTCCATTCTAGTATTATATTTGTCAATTTTGGGTATCAAGATTTCCTGCTTCCATAAAATTAGTTAAGAACAGGGGCTGGAGAGATGGCTCAACAGTTAAGAACACTGACTGTTCTTGCAGAAGACCCTGGTTCGAATCCCAGCACCCACATGGTAGCTAACAACTGTCCGTAACTCCAGTTCCAGGGGATCTGACGGCCTCTTCTGTCCTCCGTGGGCATTGCATGACATGGGAGCACTTACATACATGCAGGCAATACATGCATACACATAAAAAAATAGTTAAGAAAAGTTCTATCACCTATTTTCAGAAATAAATTATGTAAACTTGTTATTATTTATTTCCTAATACATGGTTGAGTTCACTAGTATCCATCTGGACAAAAGTGCCCCTCCAGGAAGATTAGGAAAATTTTTAACTACATGTTTGTTAAATAGGTATGGCCCTTCAGGTGTTCTATTTCTACTTTTGACAACTGGTGATTTTTAAGAAATTTGTTGGATGTGGGAAATGGTGCAGTAGGAAAAGCGCTGGATATGCAATTGTGAAGACATAAGTTTGAATCTCCAGAAGCTGTGTAAGCTGAGCACAGTAGCATGCAATTGGAATTCCAGTGTTCATTAAGCAAGATGAGAGGCAGAGACGGGATAATCCCAAAGAATCACAAGCCAGCTAGGCTGGCATATGCAGTGGAGAATATCAAAGAGGCCCTGTCTCCAACAGGTGAATGGGAAAACAAACACCTGAAGTTGTCCTCTAATCTCCATATGTGCACTGTGGCACATGCCATCTCCCCCTAACATGTAAATACACACACACTCACACACACACACACACACACACACACACACACACACACACACTAAAGAAAGGAAGAAGAAAAATTTCAATTTCTTTTTAAATTTGTATTTTTATTTTACATGTTTGAGCATTTTGCCTGTATGTATATGTGTACCTGAGCATGCAATGCCCATAGAGGCCAGAAGAGGGCATCGAATCCCCTGGAACTGACGTTATGGACAGTTGTTAACCACCATGTGGGTGCTGGGAACTGAACCCAGGTCCTCTGCAAGAAGAGCCAGTGCTCTTAACCTCTGAGCCATCTCTCCAGCCCTGAAATTTGTCAGTTTCTTACAGTTATATAATTTGGCAGAAGAGTTATCACAGTATTATTTTGATATTCTTTTAATGCTTATGAGAACTGAAGTGGTATCTCCTTTATCACTTCCCATGTTGGTAATTTATATTTTCCCTTTTTCCCTTTTTTGAGCACAATTAATAGTTTATTTTGTTCATCTTTTCAAAATACTATTGGCTTTGTGAATTTTATTATCTATTTTCTATTTTACTTGTTTCTACTCTTAAATATTTCTTTCTTCTATACATTTGACATTTAACTTGTTTTTCTTTTTCTAAAGCTTACATTATTATTGGTGTTGCTGCTGCTGTTGTTATGTGTGTTGGATGCAGGGTATGCATGTACAACAGGACAAGTGTGGAGATCAGAGGACAACTCTGAGGAGTCAGTTCTCTCCTTTTACTTTTACATGGGTTCCAGGGATCCCATTCAAGTCTCCAGGCTTGCATAGCAAGTGCCTTACCTGCTGAGCCATGTCACCAACTCTCTGTTATATGTCTTATATTTAAGACTTAGCTCATCACTTTTTAAAAAATATTTTTTATTTATTATTTTTATTTTATGTATATGAGTGTATTGCCTGTGTGTTTATGAGTGTACCCATGTCATACAATGCTGCAGAGGTCAGAAGAGGGTGTCGGATTCCCCTGGGACTGGAGTTAAGGATGGTTCATAGCCACCGCCATGGGGGTGCTGGGAATCGAACCTGGGCCCTCTGCAAAAGCAGTCAGTGCTCTTAATCGCTGAGCCATCTCTCTAGCCCCCAGCTCATCACTTTTAAATCTGTCTCCTTTCCTAATGGAGATATGTAAAGCTATAAATTGTCTAATCGTTATTTCAGATACATCCTACAATTTTTATTGTATTTTTATCATTTATTTCCAAATGTTTTTCTATTTACCTGTAACTTTTCCTTTATCATTTAATTGGAGATGTTTTACACAATTGAAAAATATTAGGAATATTCTAGATATTTTGCTAGTGATTTCAAATTTAATTCTACAGCAGCCAGACATTGATACTATGTATAATACCAATCTTTTGAAATCTGAGAACCGTATTTTTTCCTCTGAGAATATTATCTGCCTTGATGTTTCATGTGTGCGTAAAAGAATGTCTGGAGCCAGGTGTGGTGGTGCATGCCTTTAGTCCCAGGACTCAGGAGGCAGAGGCAGGCGGATCTCTGTGAGATCGAGGCCAGCCTGATCCATATAGCAAGCACCTGGCCAGCTGGGACTGCAGAGAGACTCAGTCTCAAAAAGACAAAAATAAATAAATAAAAATAAAAATGACTGGACATACGTGCTGCATACACTGTCCTTCAGCATCAGTTAGGTGGTGCTGACCATCCTACCACAGCGTTATTTATCTGTTTGTTCTATACATTATTGAGAAGTATTTAATGTCTCAAGCTATTACTGTGATTTTTAAAATATTTTATTTTATTTTTATTTTATGTGTGTGCATGTACTGCCTGCGTGTAGGTAAGTGCACCCATATCCTGCAATGCCAGTGGAGGACAGAAGAGGCTGTCAGATACCCTGGAACTGGAGTTATGGACAGTTTTTAGCTGCAATGTGGGTGCTGGGATTCAAACTCTGGTCATCTGCAAGAACAGCCAGTGTTCTTAACCACTGAGCCATCTCTCCAGCCCCTATTATTGTGATTTTTTAAAAATCTATTTTCTATATATTCTCGCAATTTGCTTCGGTAGTTCTAAACTCTATTTAAAGATGCATGCATATTTAAGATTGTTATGTCTTGACATAATGTTGTTATGTTATGTATGTTACTGTATATGGCTTCTCTTTGTCTCTGACAATATTTCTCATTTAGAAGTTGTGATAGTTTGAACCTAAAACATCTCCTACAAGCTCCTGTTCTATGCTTGGCCCCTCGCTGGTTGGTGTTATTTAAGGACGTTGTGGAAAGATTGGGAGGTAGAACCTGGTTAGGAGAAGTATCTGACTGGGGTTGTGTCCATGGGCTGCATCTTCCCCTGAACTCCCTCTCTCTCTCTCTCTCTCTCTCTCTCTCTCTCTCTCTCTCTCTCTGTTTCCTGTCTGCCATGAAGTCAGCAGCCTCTGCCACATGCTTCTGTTGCCATGACATTCTGAGTCACCACAGGCCCAGAACCAACAGAGCCAAAGACTATGAACTAACACCTCTGAAACCATGAGCCAAAATGGGTGATTCTTCCTTGAAGTTTCTGTCAGGCATTCTGTCTCAGTTGATAAGAAAAATTGGGGCTAGGGAAAAGGCCCACTGGGTAAAAATGCTTGCCATGCAAGCTTGATAGCCTGAGTTTTGATCCTCAGAATCCATGTAAGGAGCCAGATGTGACAGCTCACATCTGTAATCCCAGCATTCCTATAGCAAGATGAGAGGCAGGGACTGGAGACTTTCCCAGAAGCTTGTGAACTAGGTAACCTGGAGTATGCAAAGTACAGCAGAAGCAAGAGACACCATGCCTCAAATGGTGGAAAGAGAGCCAACTCCCAAAAGTTGTTCTCTGGCCTCCACACCTGCACCCTGACACATGAGTCCAGTCAAGCACAGATACACACAGACAAAATAAATTTTTGTGTTGAATGAGCTGAGCTATGAAGTTTTAAAAGATAAATTCAGGGGCTGGAAAGATGTCTCAGGAGTTAAGAACACAGGTTGTTCTTGCAGAGGACCCAGGTTCAAATCCCAGTACCCACATGGCAGCTAACAACTGTCTGCAACTCCAATCCCGGGAATCCGACAGCCTCTTCTGACCTCTGTGGGCATTACATGACACAGGCGCACTTACCTACATGCAGGCAATACATGCATACACATAAAATAAAAATAATAAATTTTTTTAAAAATAAAATAAAAGATAAATTCATTAACTAATAAATAAGAACACATTAGCATGCCCAAGCCAGATTTCTTGGGCCAATCATTTTTATGCTAATGCTTTCCCATCCTCTTATTTTCACACTATTCTTCTCTTTTAAAAATGCATCCATTATTTTAAAATAAGAATTTTGGATCTTTTGTTTTTGTAAAGATTTATTTTTATTTTTAAGTACATGCATGCATGTGTGTCTGTATGGAGGTATGTGCATGTGAGTTCAGTTGCTTATGGTGGCCAAAAGAGGGCACCAGATTCTGTGGAACTTTAGTTGCAAGTGATTGTGAGCAGTCTAACATGGGTGCTAGGAGCTGAACTCAAGGCCTCTGCAAGGGCAGTATAAGCTCTTTAATTGCTGAGCCATCTCTCCAGCCCCAGGTCTTTTGGTTTGGGGAGGAGGGGGATTGTTTTCTTTTTTAATATTTTCATTGAGTTTTTGTGCATTTCATATAATAGATCTTAATCAAATTTAGACCACCTCCCCTATCCACATCCCTCCATAACCCCCCACACTGGATTTCATGCATTCTCTCATATATGTTAAGTCCTATCCAGTCAAACGTTTGTACCCAGATGCCCCTCAGTATAAATTCATCCACTGAAGTTCAGTCAGCTTATCTAGAGTCACTCTCTTTAAGAAGATCTACTCTCCCTCACCCAGCAGTAATTAGTTGCCAATAGTTCTTCAGCTAGGGTTGGGGTCTGCTGCCCATTTCCCCTGTTCTGTGCTGGGGTTTTGTCTGATTGATTCAGCATGAGTCTTATGCATGATGTCACCATTGCTATAAGTTCATATGAGCAAGTTCCCAGTGGCCTGAAAGCCTCTGTTTCCTTATGTCTTGCACCAAGCCTGGCTCTTACCATCTTTCCACCCCCTCTTACGCAATGGTTCCTGAACCCAGGGTGGGCGAGGTTTAATAAAGGAATCCTATCCGGGGACACACACTCTTCAGTTTCTTATTCTGTAAAACTTAGCCAGTTGTGCCTTCTGTGTGCATTGCATTTTGTAGTATGAGGAAGCTTTGCTGGTAAGAGTTGAAGAATGTATTAGTTTTCTCTCTACCTCATGTTCTTCTGTGTTCCATGAGCCTTAGGTGTAGAGGTTCCACTGTAGATGTGTCACTTAGGGCTGAGCATCTATCTCTCAGACATATATTCTCTGTGTGACCAGTTGTAGAACTCTGTAATAGCTTCCATCTGTTGCAAAAAGTTTCTTTGATGAGTGGTGTATGGTACACTTGTCTGTAAATATAAGGATTCATATTTATTACACAGTAAGAAATTTCATTTGTCTAGAGATATGCCAGAAATAGGGTTTTCTCTAGGATCTCTGACCTCTCCAGCCATGTGTATTTGGTTATATTTACAGTGCCACTCATGAGTTCCCTCCCATTGAGAGAACTTTAAGTCCAGTTAGACAGCTGTTGATTACCCCCTAGATAAAAGTGCCACTATTGTAACAATAGAGATAGTTTGCTATGTCAAATGTTATGGTTATTAAGCTTTAGAGCCGAGTTGGACCATTGAATGATTTTCTCCCTTGGCAGCTTACATAGTATCCTCTAGAACTATGAGAGCTAGTCTTCAGGGAGAAGACTTCCAGGTCAGTCCCAGCTCCACTGCTCCAAGTCCTGTGTCTGAAGTATAGCCTGCCTTCAGCAATAGGGTCTCACCTTCAAGTTCTGGGAGGTAATCAAGGCCTGTGACAATAGCCTGTGTTATTTTGGGAATCTCTTGAACTACCCTGACCAACAACTCAAAGGGAAGTTTCTCCTGTCTGCCACTGTGTTCCTTATCATACGGCCTTCAGGTTCACACATGCACTCATGTTCGGATATTATATGTGTATTTTTCAAGGGGGGGTGAGTTAATACATTTTCCTCCTACTTTTTATGCCACCTAAGCTTTATTTATAGCTCCTCTTTCTCCCTGTCTAATCTCCCTCTTCCCTCCACAGTTTAAGTACCCCATTTCCCCCTTGATAATGCCTATCTCCTATTATCCCCCCTTTCTTGAGTTTCTTTTACTCTTTACCCCCCTGGTTGCTTGTTTGTCCTTCCCTCCTCCCTTCCCAATTGAATACCCCCATTTTCCCCTTCATAATACCTGTCTCCCACTATTCCCCTCTCTTGGGCTCTTTCTTTCTGTTTCCCTCCGTGCTTCCTTTCCATTTTCTGGCTCCTGCTGTTACTTCAGGATATATACTCACATATAAGCGATTGCTACTTAGATCTGCAAATGCGGGAGACCATATGTCACTTGATTTTCTGAGTCTGTGTTACTTCACTTAGTATAACAGTTTCTAGCTCCATCCATTTACCTGCAAATTTCCTAATTTCATCTTTCCTTACCATTGAATAGACCTCCATTGTGTAATTGTACCACATTTTCATTACTCATTCATCAGGTGAGGGAAATTTAGGTTGTTTTCATTTCTTACCTATTGTGAAAAGAGTAGCAACAAACATGGACGTACAGGCATGTCTACAATAGTGTGAGCTGGCTTTTTTCATATTTGTTCTTTGCTCTGTATTTATGACATCTGGACTATATTATGTCATGTAGATTCTCCCCTGATCCTATCTATTTGAGGTTCTAAATGCTTCTTGTGTCTGAATGTCTATTTCTTTCTCTACCGTCGGGGGATTTTTCTGCTAATTTCATTGCACAGATCCTCCATACCTTTAGGGTTTATCTCAGCTCTTTATTCTACCATGGATTCTTAGGTTTGCTCCCTTGTTTCCCAGAGTTCTTGGACATTGTGGTCATGCTTGTACATTTTTGTACATTGATATTGGAATACATTTTGTCAACCTTGTCCTCCATTCCTAATAGCCTTCTGCTTGGTCCAATCTATCGGTGATACTTTGCACTCTATTTTTTGTTTGATTCTTTGAGTTTTTCCTTAGAGAGAGTCTCATGTGCCCTAGATGGTCTAGAACTTTGCTATGCAGCTGAGAATAACCTTGAATTTCTGATCCTCCCATCTTCACCTCCGAACTCCTGAGATTACAGGTATGTACCACCACACCCAGTTTGTACAGTGCTAGGGATCAAATTCAGGGTGTTGTGCATGCTAGACAAGCACCCCATGAATTGAGAATTGATCCTCATCCCCAGATCTCCATGTCTTCATTTTTAGCATTTCTGTTTGTTTGTTTGCTTTCTTCAAAAATATCAGTTTCTTGTTGGAATTTTTCTTCCATACTGATGACGTTTTTCCTGCATATTGCTGATTTTCTCACCCGTTTTGCTGACTTTCCCTCCTGGTGCTAGACTGAAGTAATCTGCTTATATCCTCTTTCAGATCATTCATCATTTTTACCAGAAAACTCACTTTAATTAAGTTATTTTCTTGTGTATGAGTGTTTTGCCTACATGTAAGTGCACTCATTTGTGCAATGCCCACAAAGGCCAGGCTGGGCGGGGGCGGTGTGGGATCCCCTGGAACTGAATGGAGTTACAGAGGGTTGTTAGCTGCCATGTGGGTTCTGGGAACTGAACCTGGGTCCTCTGCAAGAGCAATCAGTGCTCTTAACCACTGAGCCATCTCTCCAGTGCCTACCAGAAAACTTTTGAAATCTTCATCTGGCCTTTCACCTATTTCAATAGTTTTGAGTTCAGCAGTTGAAGAGTCAGGATCTTTGGGGGGAGCCATGTTGTCTGCTATTTCATGCTTCTTTCATTTCTGTGTCACAATTTGCACATATGTTGGTTTGGCATCTCTTTGGTTTGGGGGATGAGTACTTTCATACCAAGTCAATCTTTCTGTCACTCAGTGAGAAGAAAGCACACTGCTGTAGCAACAACAGCATCAAACCAGAAAATAGGTAGAACTACATTTAAAATAATCACAGCCCAAAACTAAAAATGGGAAAAATGGGTCTGAACAAATGGCTCAGTGGTTAAGAGCCATGGATGCTCTTCCAGAGGATCTGGGGTTGGTTTCAAGCACCCACATGGCATCTAACAGCTGTCCATAACTCCGGTTCCAGGGGATCTGATGCCCTCTTTGGTCCATGGTCATTGCACACAGGAGTTCACTTACATGCATGCAGGCAAAACACTCATACACATGAAATTAAAATAATAAAATGGTTTAAAATAAAATAAAAATGGAAAAGCTACTGTGTATTGTGCTATAACATTAAAAGTTAAAGTGTGGAAATAAGTTAAAAAATGAGAAAAAGCAGGAGGTGGGGAGAGGGAAGAGAGGTTAAACAGATGGAGTAGGAGGAGTGAGTGGAGAAGAGAGCTATGGAGGGGAGAGATCAGAGCAAAGGCCTAGAACAAGGAAAACAAGAAACAAATAAGATGTCCAAATAATAAGTTCAAAAACAGATTTAGATACATGGGGATTCTAATATAAATGTTATATCATATCATATCATATCCTATCATCTTATGAGGAATTAATAAATAAAATCATGAAGTGGCCAGGAATGGTAATAGCACACACCCTTAGCACTCGGGAAGCAGAGGCCAGCCTGGTCTACATAGCAAGATCCAGGTCAGTCAGGGCTACATAGTGAAACCCTGTCTAAAAGAAAGAGAGAACGAGAGAGAGAGAGAAGGAGGAGGAGGAGGAGGAAGAGGAGGAGGAAGGGAGGGAGGGACGGAGGGAAGGAGGGAGGGAAGGAGGGAGGGGAGAAGAGAAAGAAAAGAAGAGAAAGGAAAGAAAAGAAAAGAAAAAGAACTCCAGAGCTGGAGTAGTAGCTCAGTTAGTAAAGACCTTGCCTTGCAAGCATGAGGACTTTTGTCAGTAAATTGTTTGACTCACATATCTATTTAATATATCTATACATGTGGGAATCACACAAAATTTCTGATACGGTAAAGGTTCACCAGTGAAAAACATGGGGGCTTGCTCAGTGGTTAAGAGAGCTTACTGCTCTTACAGAAGATGAAAATTCGGTTCCCAGCATGCACCTCTGGTGGTTTACAACCACGTGTAACTCCAGCTTGAGGATATCCAATGTACTCTTCTGGTCCCAACAGGTACCTATATGTACATGTGAATACATACATGCACACACACACACACACACAAATAAGTAAATAAATAATAAATATAAAATAATTCTAAACAACAAAACAAAAAATTTTTTCATTTAAAACTATTTTTTATTAGCATTGATTTTTTTAAAAAATAACATGATTACATTGAAAAACTTTGTATAGGTTAGAGAATTTGGAAGGGGAAATGAATGTCAAATTCACATTACAGAAGCAATGAGAAATTCACAGTATTGTTGAAGCTTGGTAGTATAGTTTTGTCAGTAAATAATATTCAAAAATTATAGTTCATGTACAGAATAGCAAATTTACATCCTAAAATACAATCGCATATTTTTAGTTTAAGAGTTATATCAGTTTAGTTATTAAGCTACTTTTTTAACTTTATTTTTCGAATATTTTATCCTTTTTTTGAAGAAGCATTTTATTACAGCTTTAACATATTCGATAACAATTTCCTGAGCAAAGATACATCTCTTTCAAAAGTGCCTATAAAATTTTTAGGTTCACTGTTGAGTTAATACAATTATACAATATTGAACCAGTATAAACCCTGTAAGGCATAAAGTTGAATGAATTTTTAACCTTTAAAAAAGATCCCTTTTGAGAGATGGCTCAGTGGTTAAGAGCACTGACTGCTCTTGCAGAGGACCCGGGTTCGATTCCCAGCACC